>NW_026113409.1:0-25440 GCF_024323335.1 Lathyrus oleraceus
CACATTCAATCAAATTTCATGAGTTTAAAATCAACATTTTCATCATGTCCCACAATGCAATCAAATTTCATGGGTTTAGCAACAACATTTTCATCATTCCACAATTCTATCAAATTTATGGGTTTAATAACAAAATTTTCATCATTCACATAATTCAATCAAATTTCTTGGTTTTAACAACAATATTTTCATTTATTCCCACAATTCAATCAACTTTCATGGGTTCAACATCATCATTTTATCATTCCAACAATTCAATCAAAATTCATGGGTTTAACATCAACATTTTCATCATTCGCAAAATTCAATCCAATTTCATGGGTTTAACATCAATATTTCATCATTTTCACATTCAATCAAATTTCATATTTTGTTTAACGACAATCACACACTACGGCTAGATCGCCAATCACCAGTTTATCCTTAGCCTCCAAAGTCGCTAACAGCATAAACAACTCTGCCCCATCAGCTACTTCCTCATTCACTTGCCTTGCTGATAGAAACAAACTCTTTTCTTCCTCCTTCTCAGGAAAAATCACAGTCTTATCAAAACAGTTGATATAAACTCGGTTAAACACCAACCAGTTCATACCCAGAATAACATCAACTTGCACTAGTGGAAGACACACGAGGTCTATCCCAAAGTCTCTACCAAAAATACTCAAAGGATAATTCAAACAAACTGAAGTAGTAGTCACTGAACCTTTGCAGGAGTATCAATCACCATACTTCCAAGCATTCAGATATCTCTAACTTAGTTTCACAGCACACTCCAAGGATATAAAGGAATGAGTCGCACCGGTGTCAATAATAGCTACAAGAGGAAAGCCATTAATATAACACGTACCTCGGATCAACGATCATCTGCAGAAGTCTCAGATCCCGATAACGCAAAAACCTTGCCTCCCGACTGGTTCTCCTTCTTTGGCTTAGGACACTGTGGACTGATATGACCCACCTCTCCGCAGTTGAAACAAGTCATAGTCTTCAACCGGCACTCTGCAGCCAAATGACCACCTTTTCCATACTTGAAACACTTCTTCTCAGTACTGGCACACTCATGGAAACGATGTCCAGCCTGACCACATCTGTAACACTTAGCAGGGGCGCTAGAGTCTCCCCCACTAGGCCTCTTCGTCCCACTGTCTCTGGAAACCTTTGCCAGCTGCATACGGTTTCCCACGATCATTTTGACTCTTGCCTTTCCTATCAACCCTTTGCTGATAGCTCTCTGCTCTAGCCTTGGAATCCTGTTCAAAAATCCTGCAACAGTCAACCAAGTCAGAAACACTCTGATCCGCTGATACCCAATAGCCTGCTTGATCTCGGGACGTAACCCATTCTCAAACTTCACACACTTTGAAAATTCTCCAGCAGCCTCATTAGGGAGTAATGTACACTTCGACAGCTCTGTGAACTTAGCAGCATACTCAGTAACAGACCGATTGCCCTGCTTCAATTCCAAGAACTCTATCTCTTTCTTCCCTCTGACATCCTCTGGAAAATACTTCCTCAGGAATCTCTCTCTGAACACAGTCCAAGTGATCTCGGTATTCCCAGCGGATTCCAACTCAGTGCGGGTAGCAACCCACCAATCATCAGCTTCCTCTGACAGCATATGCGTACCGAACCTGACCTTCTGGTTATCAGCACACTCAGTCACTCGGAAGATCCTCTCTATCTCCTTCAACCACTTCTGGGCACCATCTGGATCGTATGCTCCCTTGAACATTGGAGGATTGTTCTTCTGGAACTCGCTCAGTTGACGAGCAGCTCCCATTCCCACAACATTCGGATTTCCTCCAAGTACTCCAGCTAGCATACTCAGAGCCTCAGCAATCGCAGCATCGTCTCTACCTCTTCCAGCCATCTCTATTCTGAAAACCCAAACAAACCGAACAATAAGTACTGATAGGGTTACACAACACCTATCCCGTACAGGGGAAACAGAATAATTACGACTCGACTCGACCGACTATGCTCTGATACCACTAATGTAACACCCTTCTAAAAACCCCAATTATTTAATTAAAATAATAAATATCAATCAGAGTAATTATGCCCTGAAGAGTGTCACACAATTATTTCACACCAATCATCAAACTATCCTGTCATGCTCATTATTTAATCAAAATAAGACAGTTTTGCATAATTCGCAGCGGATACAAAATAACAACATTCAAATCATGTACTGCATTACATGTAAAATGGTTCCACAACCAAAAGAAATATATAGTAAAACATCCCACCCCGATGTTACATCTACCAGAGCATGACCCACTAAGGACTACACTAGACTCCACGGACTAGCTCTATTCAATCATTGCTCGTTACCTGAAAAACAGTTGTAAGGGTGAGTTCCTCAATCAATATAATAAGCATTATAAAACATTATGTAATGCTAAGTAATTTTAACACATTTCATCACCCTAACCCAAACATATATTCAGCAACACCACATCAACTCAACATAATACTCAACACCAACACAAACACACGTATAATATTGGAATACATCCATTCATATTATACGCCATACATATATTATGCAATGAGACTCCATGCATGCGGTACCGACTACTCGTGAACATATAGTTCAACCTCACCGACCAAATCCAGGTACGGCTACCAAGCTCACTAGTCCCACTCATTTGAGACCTAGTGACTCACATCACTAATTCCTCACCATGGGAATTAGCTACCACCCCAAGGGCATGCTATGCACGCTAAATCACCTAGCATGCAAACATCTACAACAGTCCAAAGTGACTAACATCACTAATTCCTCACCATGGGAATTAGCTACCACCATAAAGGCCACAACATGCACGCTAATCACCTAGCAATGCAACGTCAACAACAATTCAAGAATAGACATATGCTCACACTCTAAGCCATAAACAGTCTATTCACAATGCATACATCACTGATACATTCACAGCATTATGCATACCATTACACATTATCAACACATTTTATCACAAAAGCATATTACATCATGCCAAACAACAATCACAGTATTAGCACACTCTACTAATACCTATACTACTCAAAACAACGGGAAATGATCCCTACTACATCATACATCAGCTAAGTTACGTCACTCAGCCTAAATCACCAAAACTGCACCACAACAGCTCAGAAAAACCACAAGTCTGCCCATACGCGTACTGCCTAGTGCCATACGCGTATGGCCCATTCCTCAGCCAAAACCCATACGCGTAACACCATTCCATACGCGTATGCTACGCGTACCACGTCTTCATACGCGTACCACAGAGACCAAAACACGTTCAAAACATCATCTTCCTCATCATCCGCGTATGCCTAGTGCCACCATTACGCCGTCCCCATTGCCATCTCATACGCGTATTGCCTAGTGCCATACTCGTAGACCATGGCCATCTCATACCTTATGCCTAGTGCCATACGCGTACCATGCCATCTCATACGCGTATTGCCTAGTGCCATACGCGTACCATGCCATCTCATACGCGTATTGCCTAGTGCCATACGCGTACGCTTCCATCTCATACTCGTATTGCCTAGGGCCCATACGCTTGACCAGAAACCAGAACTCCCAGATCTGCAATGGCTTTCTCTGCTACGAGATCTATCCAATTCAACCTTCCACAGTCCAAATTTTACACACAATTCATTCATATCATCTAACACGAATCATACACTTTCGATTTCACAATTTGCTAACCTTTCTACCTCTAATTCCTACGAATTTCTTCAATTATAATCCAAATTTCGTTCATCCCAAAAATTCACAAATTCATCATACATCATTCAATCAGAGGCAAATCAATGGTTTCTCACTACCCATCACATATTATCCCATAATACCCATTAATCGATGATAAACCCCCTTACCTGAGTTAATCCGGCAGCTTTGAGCTTCAAGCTTTTCCTTCCTTCAACCTTCGTTCTCTGGCTCTTTTCCCTTTCTGTCTCTTTTCCCTTTTCACGTGAGAAAATAACTTTTTACCAAAATGGGATTTTTCTAAATTCCAACTTATATATTTTCCAATAATTATTATCCCAATAATAATAATAATTCCAAAATAATAATAATAATAATCCAATTATCTAATTAAATTAATAAATATATTATTAACTTAATTTAAATAATTATCATATTATTATCGGGGTGTTACAACTCTCCCCCACTAAAAGAGTTTTCGTCCTCGAAAACATACCTCAAGCGAACAACTCTGGGTAAGACTCCTTCATCTTACTCTCAAGTCCCAAGTCACATTGCCACCTGCTGGTCCTCCCCAAGCTACCTTCACCAAGGCAATTTCTTTACCCCGCAACTGCTTCAACTCTCGATCCTCGATCCTCATAGGTTTATAAGTGTTGAATTTTAATTAATTTTATTTTTTTTTTTTTAAAATTGGTTTTTTTTTATTGTTTTTTTTTTTTTTTTTTTTTTTGATGTTTCAACAGTCAGGTTATCTCTCACCTGTACATCATCTACTTGGACTACATGCGACGGATCATGAATGTACCTCCTCAACTGAGACACATGAAAAACCTCATGCAAATTCGCAAGCGACGGCGGTAAAGCGATACGATAGGCTACCTCCCCTATCCTCTCCAAAATCTGATAAGGACCAATAAAACGAGGTGTCAACTTCTTTGACTTCAGAGCTCGACCAACACCAGTTATCGGAGTCACACGAAGAAACACATGATCTCCCTCTTGGAACTCAAGTGACTTCCTCCTCCTGTCATGATAACTCTTCTGACGACTCTGAGCAATTCTCATCTTCTCCTGAATCATCTTAATCTTTTCCGTAGTTTGTTGAACAATCTCCGGTCCAACCACAGCACTCTCACCGGACTCTTACCAACATAACGGTGTCCGACATCTCCTACCATACAAAGCTTCAAACGGTGCCATACCAATGCTCGAATGAAAACTATTGTTGTAGGTAAACTCAATCAAAGGTAAATGACAATCCCAAGTACCTCCCTTTTCTAAAACACAAGCTCTCAAGAGATCCTCTAATGACTGAATCGTCCTCTCAGTCTGACCATCAGTCTGCGGATGATATGCAGAACTCAATCTCAGCTTAGTTCCCAAAGCCTTCTGCAAACCTTCCCAAAACTTCGATGTAAATCTAGGATCTCTGTCCGAAACAATACTCGACGGAATACCATGCAAACTTACAATCTTCTCAATATACAACTCGGCTAATCTCTCTAACGGATAATCCATTCTGATCGGAATGAAATGAGCCGACTTCGTCAATCTATCCACAATCACCCAAATAGCTTCAAAATTCCTACTTGTCCTCGGTAAACCCGAAACAAAATCCATACTGATACTATCCCACTTCCACTCTGGGATAGCCAACGGTTGCATTAGTCCAGACGGCTTCTGATGCTCAATCTTCGACTTCTGACAAGTCAAACAGGAATAAACAAAACTCGCAATTTCTCTTTTCATTCCTGGCCACCAAAATAACTTTTTCAAATCATGATACATCTTCGTAGCTCCAGGATGAATACTCAGGCCACTACGATGTCCTTCTTCAAGAATACTCTTCTTGAGTTCGATAACATCCGGAATACACACTCGATTACCAAATTTCAAAACACCATTCTCATCAACTCTGAATTCACCACCTTGACCTTGATTCACTAAAGTCAACTTATCAACCAAAAGCATATCGGATTTCTGACCTTCTCTAATCTCATCCAGAATACCACTCGTTAACTTCAACATTCCCAATTTAACACTATTGTGAGTACTCTCACACACCAAACTCAAGTCTCTAAACTGTTCGATTAAATCCAATTCTCTAACCATTAACATAGACATATGCAATGATTTCCGACTCAATGCATCAGCTACTACGTTGCTTTACCCGGATGGTAATTCAACCCAAGTCATAATCCTTCAGAAACTCCAACCATCTCCTCTGTCTCATATTCAGCTCTTTCTGATCAAACAAATACTTTAAACTTTTATGATCACTGAAAACTTCAAATCTTGACCCGTATAAGTAATGCCTCCATAACTTCAGAACAAATACCACAGCTGCCAACTCTAAATCGTGTGTCGGATAGTTCCTCTCATGAACCCTCAGTTGTCTCGAAGCATAAGCTATAACCTGCTTATTCTGCATCAACACACCACCCAAACCCAACAATGAAGCATCACAGAAAACCTCAAATAGTTCTGACGGACTCGGTAATATCAAAATAGGAGCAGTAGTCAACCTTCTCTTTAACTCTTGGAAACCTTCTTCACATTTTGAGTCCCAAACAAATGCTTGCCCCTTCCTAGTCAACATCGTCAACGGTAACGCCAACTTAGAAAATCCCTCAATGAACTTCCTATAATAACCTGCCAAACCAAGGAAACTTCGAATTTCAGCAACAGACTTAGGAGCTTCCCACTTAGACACCGCTTCTATCTTAGAAGGATCAACAGCAACACCACCTCTTGAAATCACATGACCAAGAAAACTAACCTCTTCTAACCAAAATTCACACTTAGACAGTTTAGCAAATAACTTCTTTTCTCGTAGAACTTCTAAAACCATTCTCAAATGCTCAGCATGCTCTTCTTTAGATTTCGAATACACCAAAATGTCATCAATAAACACCACAACAAACTTATCTAGGTACGGATGGAAAATCCTATTCATATACTCCATAAATACTCCAGGCGCATTAGTCACACCAAAAGGAATTACAGAATACTCATAATGTCCATACCTTGTTCTGAAAGCAGTCTTCTGAATATCTTCAGTTTTCACACGTATCTGATGATATCCCGACCTCAAATCTATCTTGCTGAACACACTCGCCCCAACCAACTGATCCATCAAATCATCAATCCTCGGCAAAGGATATCGATTCTTGATCGTCACTTTATTCAGTTGCCTGTAGTCCACACACAACCTCATAGTACCTTCTTTCTTCTTAACCAATAACACTGGTGCACCCCACGGTGACACACTCGGACGAATAAATTTCTTATCCAACAGATCTTCCAGCTGACTCTTCAATTCAGTTAACTCAACAGCAGACATACGGTACGGAGCCATCGATATCGGTCTAGTACCAGGTACCAAATCAATCGAGAACTCAACTTCACGCTCTGGCGGCAATTCATTCACTTCTTCCGGAAACACATCAGGAAAATCACACACTACGGCTAGATCGCCAATCACCAGTTTATCCTTAGCCTCCAAAGTCGCTAACAGCATAAACAACTCTGCCCCATCAGCTACTTCCTCATTCACTTGCCTTGCTGATAGAAACAAACTCTTTTCTTCCTCCTCTCAGAAAAATCACAGTCTTATCAAAACAGTTGATATAAACTCGGTTAAACACCAACCAGTTCATACCCAGAATAACATCAACTTGCACTAGTGGAAGACACACGAGGTCTATCCCAAAGTCTCTACCAAAAATACTCAAAGGACAATTCAAACAAACTGAAGTAGTAGTCACTGAACCCTTTGCAGGAGTATCAATCACCATACTTCCAAGCATCTCAGATATCTCTAACTTAAGTTTCACAGCACACTCCAAGGATATAAAGGAATGAGTCGCACCGGTGTCAATAATAGCTACAAGAGGAAAGCCATTAATATAACACGTACCTCGGATCAAACGATCATCTGCAGAAGTCTCAGATCCCGATAACGCAAAACCTTGCCTCCCGACTGGTTCTCCTTCTTTGGCTTAGGACACTGTGGACTGATATGACCCACCTCTCCGCAGTTGAAACAAGTCATAGTCTTCAACCGGCACTCTGCAGCCAAATGACCACCTTTTCCATACTTGAAACACTTCTTCTCAGTACTGGCACACTCATGGAAACGATGTCCAGCCTGACCACATCTGTAACACTTAGCAGGGGCGCTAGAGTCTCCCCCACTAGGCCTCTTCGTCCCACTCTGTCTCTGGAAACCTTTGCCAGCTGCATACGGTTTCCCACGATCATTTTGACTCTTGCCTTTCCTATCAACCCTTTGCTGATAGCTCTCTGCTCTAGCCTTGGAATCCTGTTCAAAAATCCTGCAACAGTCAACCAAGTCAGAAACACTCTGATCCGCTGATACCCAATAGCCTGCTTGATCTCGGGACGTAACCCATTCTCAAACTTCACACACTTTGAAAATTCTCCAGCAGCCTCATTATAGGGAGTGTAATACTTCGACAGCTCTGTGAACTTAGCAGCATACTCAGTAACAGACCGATTGCCCTGCTTCAATTCCAAGAACTCTATCTCTCTCTTCTCTAAAACACCATCCTCGTTCTTTCGTTCTTCCCTCTGACATCCTCTGGAAAATACTTCCTCAGGAATCTCTCTCTGAACACAGTCCAAGTGATCTCGGTATTCCCAGCGGATTCCAACTCAGTGCGGGTAGCAACCCACCAATCATCAGCTTCCTCTGACAGCATATGCGTACCGAACCTGACCTTCTGGTTATCAGCACACTCAGTCACTCGGAAGATCCTCTCTATCTCCTTCAACCACTTCTGGGCACCATCTGGATCGTATGCTCCCTTGAACATTGGAGGATTGTTCTTCTGGAACTCGCTCAGTTGACAAAAAAAAAAAAAAAAAAAGAAGAAGCAAAGAAAAAAAAAAAAAAAAAAGAGAACAAGGCCGCACTTTCTGCTTGGCTCGCCCTTCATTTCAACGCAGCTCCCATTCCCACAACATTCGGATTTCCTCCAAGTACTCCAGCTAGCATACCCAGAGCCTCAGCAATCGCAGCATCGTCTCTACCTCTTCTTCCAAAAAACCATCTTCCATCCAATCAGCCATCTCTATTCTGAAAACCCCAACAACCGAACAATAAGTACTGATAGGGTTACACAACACCTATCCCGTACAGGGGAAACAGAATAATTACGACTCGACTCGACCGACTATGCTCTGATACCACTAATGTAACACCCTTCTAAAATACCACCCCAAGTATTTAATTAAAATAATAAAATATCAATCAGAGTAATTATGCCCTGAAGAGTGTCACACATCACACACCTCAAGACACGAAATTATTTCACCACCAACACCACAAAACAATTATTTCACACCAATCATCAAACTATCCTGTCATGCTCATTTATTTAATCAAAATAAGACAGTTTTGCATAATTCGCAGCGGATACAAAATAACAACATTCAAATCATGTACTGCATTACATGTAAACAAAATGGTTCCACAACCAAAAGAAATATATAGTAAAACATCCCACCCCGATTTACATCTACCAGAGCATGACCCACTAAGGACTACACTAGACTCCACGGACTAGCTCTATTCAATCACTGCTGTCATTACACTGAAAACAGTTGTAAGGGTGAGTTCCTCAATCAATATAATAAGCATTATAAAACATTATGTAATGCTAAGTAATTTTTTAACACATTTCATCACCCTAACCCAAACATATATTCAGCAACAGCACATCAACTCAACATAATACTTCAACAAAACCATCAAAAAACAAACTAAAAAACCAACACACAACACACGTATAATTTGCAATACATCCATTCATATTTACGCCATACATATATATGCAAATGGACTAACGTCCATGCATGCGGTAACCAAATAAACCAGACGTACTTCGTGAACATATAGTTCAACAACCATCAACCGGACCACAATCCAGGGTACTGCTCACCAGCCACTAGTCCACTCCCACTCATTTGAGACCTTATTGACTCACAAATCAACTAATTCCTGCCTAAATTTCCTCAACCATGGGAATTATCAGAAACCCAAAACCACCTTAACCCAATAGCTACCCTAACCACGCTACCACCCCCTATGAAAATGGGCCATGCTATGCCCGCTAAATCACACACCTAGCTAGTGCAAACATCTCAACATCAAAGTGCTAACATCCACTAATTCCTCACCAATGGGGGAAATTGCTAACTTCACCCATAAGATAAGGCCACAACATGCAACGCCTAATCACCTAGCAATGCAACACAAAACGTCAAACAACAATTTCAAGAATAGACATATGCTCACACTCTACAAAGCCATAAACAGTCTATCACAATGCATACATCACATGATTACATTCACCAAACCGAGCATTATGCATACCCTTACACATTATCGAACACACTTTTATCACAAACAGCATATTCACAATCATGCCAAACAACAAACATCATCCACCCCAGTATTACACACGCAAAACACTCTACTAATCCTATACTACTCAAAAAAACATACGGAATGATCCCTAGCACTACCTAGTCATACATTCCGCTAAGTATACTTCCTACTTCATCGACGTCATCTCAGCCCTAAATCACCAAACTAAACTGCTTCAACCACCACAACATCTCAGAAAAACCACAGAAGTCCTTGCCCATTCTACGCTCAGCATCTGCCGTATGCCATCGCGTATCCCAAAAGAACCTGGCCAACTCCATACGCGTAAATGCCTACTCTCTTACGGTATGGTGCCATGTTCCTTCCTCAGTCTCAAAGGCCAAAAAACCCATACGCGTACAATCACACCATTCCATACGCGTATGCCCTACAGCGTTGTGGCCCTGCCGTACAACCGTCATCTAACATCCCACCGCAGACCACGTCTTATACGCGACCAACTAGCAGACCAAACACGTTATCATATACAAACACTCATCTTTCTTCTATTCCTCATCCATACGCGTAGTGCCTGCCATACGTACCGATGCCTATCATACGCTGTATCCTATTTCCATACGCGTACCAGCCATCTCATACGCGTATTGCCTAGTGCCATAAGAGTATGCCCAAATAAATATTTTTACTAAAATATAGATAGGAATTACGCGTACCATGCCATCTCATACGCTTTATTGCTAGTGCATCCGCGTACCATGCCCTCTCATACAATACGCGTATTTGTTGCCTAGTGCCATACTGCGTATGACCAGAAAGCCAAGAACTCTCTCAGATCTGCAATGAATGTGCTTTCCGCTTTCTCTCTCTAGCTACGAGATCTATCCAATTCAACCTTCCACAGTCCAAATTTTACACACAATTCATTCATATCATTTAACACGAATCATACACTTTCGATTTCACAATTTGCTAACCTTTCTACCTCTAATTCCTACGAATTTCTTCAATTATAATCCAAATTTCGGCATCCCAAAATTCACAAATTCATCATACTCATTCATCAGAGCAAATCAATGGTTCCTCACTACCCATCACATTTATCCCATAATACCATTAATCGAGTGCTAACCCCCTTACCTGAGTTAAATCCGGCAGCTTTGAGCTTTCAAGCCTTGTCCGTCACTCAACCTTCGTTCTCGTGCGCTTTTCCCCGTTCTGTCTCTTTCCCTTTTCACGTGAGAAAATAACGTTTTCCCAAAATGGGATTTTTTCTAAATTCAACTTATATAATTTCTCCATATATTATCCCGATAATAATAATAAGTCCAGAAATAATAATAAAATATCCATTATCTAATTAAATTAATAAATATATTATTAACTTAATTTAAATAATTATCATATTATTATCGGGGTGTTACACCCACAACTGAATCAAATTTCATGGTTTTAACATCAACATTTTCATCATTCACACAATTCAATCAAATTTCATGGGTTTAACAACAACATTTTCATTATTCACACAATTCAATCAAATTTCATGGGTTTAACAACAATATTTCATCATTCCATAATTCAATCAAATTTCATAGGTTTAACAACAACATTTTCATCATTCACACAATTCAATCAAATTTCATGGGTATAACAACAACATTTTCATTATTCACACAATTCAATCAAATTTCATGGGTTTAACATCAAATTTCATCATTCACACAATTCAATCAAATTTCCTAACTTTAACAACAACCTTTTCATCATTCACACAATTCAATCAAATTCATGGGTTTAACAACAACAATTTCATCATTCCCACAATTCAATAAATTTCATGGGTTTAACAACAACATTTTCATCATTCCCACAATTCAATCAAATTTCATGGGTTTAACATCAACATTTTCATCATTCCCACAATTCAATCAAATTTCTTGGGTTTAACAACAACATTTTCATCATTCACACAATTCAATCAAATTTCATGGGTTTAACATCAACATTTCATCATTTCCACAATTCAATCAAATTTCATAGGTTTAACATCAACTTTTCATCATTCACATAATCCAATCAATTTCATAGGTTTATCAACATCATTTTCATCATTCCCACAATTCAATCAAATTTCATGGGTTTAACAACAACATTTTCATCATTCACACAATTCAATCAAATTTCATGGGTTTAACATCAACATTTTCATCATTCCCACAATTCAATCAAATTTCAGGGTTTAACATCAACATTTTCATCATTCCCACAATTCAATCAAATTTCATGGGTTTAACAACAAAATTTTCATTATTCACATAATTCAATCAAATTTCATGGGTTTAACATCATCATTTTCATCATTCCCACAATTCAATCAAATTTCATGGGTTTATAAGCATCATTTTCATCATCCCCATAATTCAATCAAATTTCATGGGTTTAACCTCACATTTTCATCATTCCCACAATCCGATCAAATATTATGGGTTTAACAATGACATTTTCAATATTCACACAATTCAATAAATTTCATGGGTTTAACATCAACATTTTCATCATTCCCACAATTCAATCAAATTTCATGGGTTTAACATCACATTTTCATTATTCCCACAATTCAATCAAATTTTATGGGTTTACCAATAACATTTTCATTATTCACACAATTCAATTAATTTCATGGGTTAACAACAACATTTTTCATTATTCACACAATTCAATCAAATTTCATAGGTTAACATCAACATTTTATCATTCCACAATTCAATCAAATTTCATAGGTTAACAACAAGTTTTCATCATTCACACAATTCAATCAAATTTCATGGGTTTAACAACAACATTTTCAACATTCACACAATTCAATAAATTTCATGGGTTTAACATCAACATTTTCATCATTCCCACAATTCAATCAAATTTCATGGGTTTAACAACAACATTTTCATTATTCACAAAATTCAATCAAATTTCATGGGTTTAACATCAACATTTTCATCATTCCCACATTTCAATCAAATTTCATGGGTTTAACAACAACATTTTCATTATTCACACAATTCAATCAAATTTCATGGGTTTAACATCAACATTTCATCATTCCACCATTCAATCAAATTTCATAGGTTTAACAACAACTTTTTCATCATTCACACAATTCAATCAAATTTCATAGGTTTAACAACAACATTTTCATCATTCACACAATTCAATCAAATTTCATGGGTTTAACAACAACATTTTCATCATTCACACAGTTCAATCAAATTTCATGGGTTTAACATCAACATTTTCATCATTCCCACAGTTCAATCAAATTTCATGGGTTTAACAACAACATTTTCATCATTCACACAATTCAATCAAATTTTATGGGTTTAACAACAAATTTCATCATTCACATAATTCAATCAAATTTCATGGTTTTAACAACAATATTTTCATTTATTCCCACAATTCAATCAAATTTAATAGGTTTATAAACAACGTTTTCATCATTCCCACAATTCAATCAAATTTCATGGTTTAACCACACATTTTCATCATTCCCACAATTTAATCAAATTTCATGGTTTAACAATAACATTTTCATTATTCACACAATTCAATCAAATTTCATGGGTTTAACATCAACATTTTCATCATTCCCACAATTCAATCAAATTTCATGGGTTTAACATCACATTTTCATTATTCACACAATTCAATCAAATTTTATGGGTTTAACGATAACATTTTCATCATTCACACATTCATCAAATTTCATGGGTTTAACAACAACATTTTCATTATTCACACAATTCAATCAAATTTCATGGGTTTAACATCAATTTTTCATCATTTCCGCAATTCAATCAAATTTCATAGGTTTAACAACAAATTTTTCATCATTCACACAATTCAATCAAATTTCATAACTTTAACAACACATTTTCATCATGCACAAAATTCAATTAAATTTCATGGTTTTAACAACAACATTTTCATCATTCCCACAATTCAATCAAATTTCATGGGTTTAACATCAACATTTTCATCATTCCCACAATTCAATCAAATTTCATGGGTTTAACATCACATTTTCATCATTCCCATAACTCAATCAAATATCATGGGTTTAACATCAACATTTCATCATTCCAATCAATCAAATTTCTGGGTTTAACAACAACATTTTCATTATTCACACAATTCAATCAAATTTCATGGGTTTCACATCAACATTTCATCATTTCTATCATTCAATCAATTTCATAGGTTTAACAACAACATTTTCATCATTCACACAATTCAATCAAATTTCATAGGTTTAACAACAACATTTTCATCATTCACACACTTCAATCAAATTTCATGGGTTTAACAACAACATTTTCATCATTCCCACAATTCAATCAAATTTCATGGGTTTAACATCAACATTTTCATCATTCCCACAATTCAATCAAATTTTATGGGTTTAACAACAATATTTTAATCATTCACACAATTCAATCAAATTTCATGGGTTTTAACAACAAAGTTTTCATCATTCACACAATTCAATCAAATTTCATGGGTTTTAACAACAACATTTTTCATTTATTTCCACAATTCAATCAAATTTCATGGGTTTAACATTAACATTTTCATCATTCCACCATTAAATCAAATTTCCTGGGTTTAACAACAACATTTCATCATTCACACATTCAATCAAATTTCATGGTTTAACATCATATTTTCATCATTCCCCATTCAATCAAATTTCATGGGTTTAACATCACATTTTTTCTTCTCACACAATTCAATCAAATTTCATGGGTTTAACATAACATTTTCATTATTCCCACAATTCAATCAAATTTATGGGTTTAACAATAACATTTTCATTATTCACACAATTCAATCAAATTTCATGGGTTAACAACAACATTTTCATTATTCACACAATTCAATCAAATTTCATGGGTTTAACAATAACATTTTCATTATTCACACAATTCAATCAAATTTCATGGGTTTAACATCAACTTTTCATCATTTCCACAATTCAATCAAATTTCATGGGTTTAACAACAAAATTTTCATCATTCACACAATTCAATCAAATTTCATAGGTTTAACAACAACATTTTCATCATTCACAAAATTCAATCAAATTTCATGGGTTTAACAACAACATTTTCATCATTCCAACAATTCAATCAAATTTCATGGGTTTAACATCAACATTTTCATCATTACCACAATTCAATTCAAATTTCATGGGTTTAACATCACATTTTCATCATTCCCACAATTCAATCAAATTTCATGGGTTTAACAACAACATTTTCATCATTCACACAATTCAATCAAATTTCATGGGTTTAACATCAACATTTCATCATTTCCACAATTCAATCAAATTTCATGGGTTTAACAACAACTTTTCATCATTCACACAATTCAATCAAATTTCATAGGTTTAACAAAACATTTTCATCATTCACACAATTCAATCAAATTTCATGGGTTTAACAACAACATTTTCATCATTCACACAGTTCAATCAAATTTCATGGGTTTAACATCAACATTTTCATCATTCCCACAATTCAATCAAATTTCATGGGTTTAACAACAACATTTTCATCATTCACACAATTCAATCAAATTTTATGTGTTTAACAACAAAATTTTCATCATTCACATAATTCAATCAAATTTCATGGTTTTAACAACAATATTTTCATTATTCACAATTCAATCAAATTTCATGGGTTTAACCTCACATTTTCATCATTCCCACAATTCAATCAAATTTTATGGGTTTAACAATAACATTTTCATCATTCACACAATTCAATCAAATTTCATGGGTTTAACATCATCATTTTCATCATTCCCACAATTCAATCAAATTTCATGGGTTTAACATCACATTTTCATCATTCCCACAATTCAATCAAATTTTATGGGTTTAACAATAACATTTTCATTATTCACACAATTCAATCAAATTTCATGGGTTTAACAACAACATTTTCATTATTCACACAATTCAATCAAATTTCATGGGTTTAACATCAACATTTCATCATTTCCACAATTCAATCAAATTTCATAGGTTTAACAACAAAGTTTTCATCATTCACACAATTCAATCAAATTTCTAGGTTTAACAACAACATTTTCATCATTCACAAAATTCAATCAAATTTCATGGGTTTAACAACAACATTTTCATCATTCCCACAATTCAATCAAATTTCATGGGTTTAACATCAACATTTTCATCATTACCACAATTCAATCAAATTTCATGGTTTAACATCACATTTTCATCATTCCCACAATTCAATCAAATTTCATGGTTTTAACAACAACATTTTCATTATTCACACAATTCAATCAAATTTCATGGGTTTAACATCAACATTTCATCATTTCCACAATTCAATCAAATTTCATAGGTTTAACAACACATTTTCATCATTCACACAATTCAATCAAATTTCATAGGTTTAACAACAACATTTTCATCATTCACACAATTCAATCAAATTTCATGGGTTTAACAACAACATTTTCATCATTCACACAGTTCAATCAAATTTCATGGGTTTAACATCAACATTTTCATCATTCCCACATTTCAATCAATTTCATGGGTTTAACAACAACATTTTCATCATTCACAACAATTCAATCAAATTTCATGGGTTTAACACAAAATTTTTCATCATTCACATAATTCAATCAATTTCATGGTTTTAACAACAATATTTTCATTTATTCCCACAATTCAATCAAATTGCATAGGTTTATAAGCATCATTTTCATCATTCCCACAATTCAATCGAATTTCATGGGTTTAACATCATCATTTTCATCATTCCCACAATTCAATCAAATTTCATGGGTTTAACAACAACATTTTCATCATTCCCACAATTCAATCAAATTTCATGGGTTTAACATCAACATTTTCATCATTCCCACAATTCAATCAAATTTCATGGGTTTAACAACAACATTTTCATTATTCACACAATTCAATCAAATTTCATGGGTTTAACATCAACATTTTCATCATTTCCACAATTCAATCAAATTTCATGGGTTTAACAACAGCATTTTCATTATTCACACAATTCAATCAAATTTCATGGGTTTAACATCAACATTTTCATCATGCACAAAATTCAATTATTTCATGGGGTTAACAACAACATTTTCATCATTCCAACAATTTAATCAAATTTCATGGGTTTAACATCAACATTTTTCATCATTCCCACAATTCAATCAAATTTCATGGGTTTAACATCAACATTTTCATCATTCCCACAATTCAATCAAATTTCTTGGGTTTAACAACAACATTTTCATTATTCACACAATTCAATCAAATTTCATGGGTTTAACATCAACATTCATCATTTCCACAATTTAATCAAATTTCATAGGTTTAACAACAACTTTTTCATCATTCACACAATTCAATCAAATTCATGGGTTTAACAACAACATTTTCATCATTCACTCAATTCAATCAAATTTCATGGGTATAACAACAACATTTTCATCATTCACACAGTTCAATCAAATTTAATGGGTTTAACATCAACATTTTCTTCATTCCCACAATTCAATCAAATTTCATGGGTTTAACAACAATATTTTCATCATTCACACAATTCAATCAAATTTCATGGGTTTAACAACAACATTTTCATCATTCACAAAATTCAATCAAATTTAATGGTTTTAAACAACAATATTTCATTTATTCCCACAATTCAATCAAATTTCATGGGTTTAACATTATCATTTTCATCATTCCCACAATTCAATCAAATTTCATGGTTTTAACACAACATTTTCATTATTCCCACAATTCAATCAAATTTCATGGGTTTAACAACAACATTTTCATCATTCACACAATTCAATCAAATTTCATGGGTTTAACAACAAATTTTCATCATTCACACAATTCAATCAAATTTCATGGGTTTAAACAATAAAATTTTCATTATTCACACAATCAATCAAATTTCATGGGTTTAACATCAACATTTCATCATTTCCACTATGCAATCAAATTTCATTGAATTAACAACAAAGTTTTCATCATTCACACAATTCAATCAAATTTCCTAGCTTTAACAACAATATTTTCATCATGCACAAAATTCAATTAAATTTCATGGGTTTAACAATAACATTTTCATCATTCCAACAATTCAATTAAATTTCATGGGTTTAACATCAACATTTTCATCATTACCACAATTCAATCAAATTTCATGGGTTTAACATCACATTTTTATCATTCCCACAATTCAATCAAATTTCATGGGTTTAACAACAACATTTTCATTATTCACACAATTCAATCAAATTTCATGGGTTTAACATCAACATTTCATCATTTCCACTATTCAATCAAATTTCATAGGTTTAACAACAACATTTTCATCATTCACACAATTCAATCAAATTTCATGGGTTTAACAACAACATTTTCATCATTCACACAATTCAATCAAATATCATGGGTTTAACAACAACATTTTCATCATTCCCACAATTCAATCAAATTTTATGGGTTTAACACAACATTTTCTTCATTCATCCACAATTCAATCAAATTTTATGTGTTTAACAACAAAATTTTCATCATTCACATAATTCAATCAAATTTCATGGTTTTAACAACAATATTTTCATTTATTCCCACAATTCAATCAAATTGCATGGGTTTAACATCATCGTTTTCATCATTCCCACAATTCAATCAAATTTCATGGGTTTAACATCACATTTTCATCATTCCCACAATTTAATCAAATTTTATGGGTTTAACAATAACATTATCAATATTCACACAATTCAATCAAATTTCATGGGTTTACCATCAACATTTTCATCATTCCCACAATTCAATCAAATTTCATGGGTTTAACAACAACATTTTCATTATTCACACAATTCAATCAAATTTCATGGGTTTAACATCAACATTTCATCATTTCCACAATTCAATCAAATTTCATAGGTTTAACAACAACGTTTTCATCATTCACACAATCCAATCAAATTTCATAGGTTTAACAACAACATTTTCATCATTCACACAATTCAATTAAATTTCATGGGTTTAACAACAACATTTTCATCATTCACACATTTCTATCAAATTTCATGGGTTAACTTCAACATTTTCATCATTCCCACAATTCAATCAAATTCCATGGGTTTAATATTACTCTCTCCATTTTGTTATTTTCTTTAATTTTTCACACATATTAAAAAAAGTTAACCAATATTATTACTTTTCAAGTAATAATTTTTATTTTATCTATAACATCTTTAATTTTTATGATTATATTTATTTTACTTTTCCTCTTTTATAAAATTATCTAAAAATAATTTTAACAAAATACAATTAATATTATCTTAAATTTTACCAATATTAATTAAAAAGAAAATAATAAAAAAAATAACGCTTAAATAGGAACGGAGAGATTTATTAACTTTTGAACACTTTAATGTGTAAAAAAAATTTGAACAATTAAAAGTTTAAATAAAATTTTGCTTCTTCATAAGTTTTTTTCTTCTTCTTCTCAAAATCAATTCTATTAATTATGAATTTAAAGAAGAAAAAGTCAAATATAATCATTTAAATATTCATCGTGATACTATCTCATTTTAGGTAACATGAATCGAAACAATCTTATGAAAGTTTAGATAGACAATATATTTGATAAAACGACATTTACCCTTAAATTTTGTTGATATTTTAAAATGTAGTACCTATTTCGAACTCTCACGTTATTTAAAAATCAAGAATAGAGTAGCATACTTTGTAAATGATAAAATTAAAATTAAATTTAAAACAATATTTGGTAGCCGTAATAACATAAATTTGAATAAAATTAAAACACTGCCAAAGTGCACAAAATGAATAATGACGATAACTTTCTTAACTAACAAACAATATTTAAAATTTTAAAGGAAATCTACGGATGCTAGTATCCATTATGAAAACTACAATCCCAAATACACAAATCAAGTACACTCTTTACACACTTTCTGGTCATCTGATTATTAATATCTGGTAGCCGTAATAACATAAATTTGAATAAAAATAAAACACTGCCAAAGTGCACAAAATGAATAATGACGATAACTTTCTTAACTAACAAACAATATTATAAAATTTTAAAGGAAATCTACAGATGCTAGTATCCATTATGAAAACTACAATACCCAAATACACAAATCAAGTACAAATCTTTACACACTTTCTGGTCATCTGATTCCTTTCCAAGTGTACTAAGCAAGGCAAACAAGAAGTCTCTATTGATAAATTACGAGAAGAATATTCCATGCCATGAATTATGGGTTTGTTGTTCAACAACTTATCATTACCCCTAGTTCGTTCTTTTTCTTATTTCTCTTGCTAAAATTTTAAATCGCTTTTTTTTTGCTTAAATTTCTTTATAAATAATAAATAAATAACCAATATCTATTATTGCATATATATATATAGATAATATATATATATTATTATAGTATATATATATTTATAATATATCTTATATAATATATATATATATACTATATTATATATATATATATATATATATATATATTATATATATATATATATATATATATAACGTTACTTTGCAAACAATATTACCTTTATATATTTCTTAAGAAAATGTATTTATATCAATTGTGGCAGAGTTTGTTGTTTTCATCCTTCTAGTTGTTATTATTTTTTTAATTAAAAGATATACACAGTTTATATAAAAATAACACAAATATTTAATTATAATAATTTACATTATTTCAAAAATAAATGTAATGTAAAGGAATACACGTCTTTTATTAATTGACCGTGTAAAAATATAAGATTAATTATTATATGTTATCAATGTAAAAAATTTCACATTGTTAATTCATATCATTATTCGTTTGTATTATTTTATAAATTTAAAAAAAAAAAATTCTTTCTGCATCCGACGTCTATAATTAACTGATGGTGTAAAATTATTTTACATTATTAATATATTTCAATTAAATTTGTAAAAATATTTACGTGTATATTATTTTTTTCTCTATTTTATTTTTAATTACATGAACGTTGCTGTTTTTTTAATACATGAATGTTGTTATATGATTTATTTATTTTATTTAAAACACACTATTATTTTTCTTTTTCCCTTTTATTTTTATGTATTTTGTATATTTTAATTAATTTTACCATTTATATTTCTTGAATATAATCATATTAATATTTTCATATTTGACTACAGAATAAAAGTATATTAGTAATTATTTTTTTTTATTACAATAGCATACCAGATTCGTCAAATTGGTATCAAATTCATAGCTCTCAAGACATCTTACAATATAATCATATTAATTTTTTTTAATATACATTTTTTAATTAAATTCTATTAAAGTATTTAAATCATATGATATCTTAAATTTAAATAAAAAAAAATCCATTTCCCATTTCTACCTCTGTATCCGTTGAACGAAACCGAAAACTTGATAGCATAAAACCCGCTGAACTTCATTCAACTGCAAAACGTTAAACCAAAGAAAAAACGAAGCAACTTTCGCACTTTCTCATTCTTGCACGCACAACTTTGAATCCAATCTCAACCCATTTTTCACTGAGTTCTTGGTACCTTTTCTGTTGAATTTGAAGGTTTTTGAAATCTAGGTTAAGAGAGTTTTCGTTAGATGAGTAACCAGAGGAAGAGGAATTTTCAGATTGAGGCTTTCAAGCACAGAGTTATCATGGATCCGAGATATGCTGAACATACTTGGAAGATTCTGGAGCATGCAATTCATGAGATATATGATAAGAATGCTAGCAGTCTGAGTTTTGAAGAGCTTTACAGGTTTTTTTTTTCATGATTTTTTTCTTACTGTTGTTGATTCTTAGAAAACTTTGTTTTACCTGTTATTGTTATTATGATGAATTGATGCTTGATTTTGATCATAATTTTGCAATTGTTTAGCTTGTTTTTTAAGATATGATATGATTTAAATACTTTTGATTCTTTTCATCAAGTGTTGATTACAATGATAAAACATCACTTTCAAACACATACCCAGCTTGATTCATCTTTCAAATTTGTAACAGTTTAATTACCTGTTACATTCAAAGACAGAAGACTAACTAACTTGGCTTGACCATTTCAAAAAGTGACTCATTGAATCAATCTATGCAAACAACCATGCACCCAAAAAAACTAAAAACTATCACAAAATTTGTATAAAAGAATAAATGATATTACCAAAATCATTCTAAAAAGTTACTACATGATTATGACATAAACATTATACTAAACTGCAATGTTAATTAATCTCTACCACCCATCTAAAAAGTTACTACATGATTATGACATAAAACATTATACTAAACTGCAATGTTACTTAATCTCTACCACCCATCTACGGTACAAAAAATCACCGATAAATATCGTCAAATATGAATAATCGATAACTAATGATATTATTATCTACATAAAAGAATAAGCTAATCTCTATCATCATGCACCACCTTCTCCTCTTCTTCGAATGAACCTTCTAAGTATAATGTTTCAATTTGATTAGCATAACACTCAAAGGCACGGTGGGGCTTAAGGGATTGTGTTAATAAAAAATGCCAAACTGAAGGCAACGGGGTCCAGGAAGTGGCAAAACAAGAGTTTGAGTTTACCAACATAGTATCCCAATATGGGAGAAGAAGCGGAGGTGGACAACAGCATAGCAAAGACAAGTAAAGCTAACATATATAAGTTTCAAGGAGAGAAGGGGTGCATCGGGAAAGAACACCAGTGCAGGGATGCAAAGAGATGGTAAAAAAAAAAAAACAGGGTGCGAAAGTCCTAAGCCTAGGGTGCTCTTCAGAAGCTCGAGGTGAGAATGCACAGCAGACAATAACGTGCCTCTTCCTCGGGCGGAACAACCACATAATAAGGTGGAGCAGAAGTATCATCCAACGAGCCTCGCGAAGCAGACAATTCTGCAAGCTTTTTACATGCCAGCAATGGTCGTTGTTCGTTGTTTCCTACGCAAAATTGACAAGCAATGTCTACTGCTTCTTGGTTACTAACCTGAAATCAGAATGACAAAAATAAACTTGATCAGTTAATTATTCAATTCAATAGTAGCTCAGTTGGTTCGAGAGTTCAATCTCTGGCTGATGAGTAAATATAATACTAACTACTAATAATTTGTAGATCAATATTCTTACCTTATCCCATAAACCGTCTGATGCTAATATTAACAAAGTCATGTTCAGGTTCAATGCTGATAACTTTAGTTTCAGGCTCTGCAGTCACCCATTGTTTCAGGTGTCGGTCTCCGATAGCTCTAGATACAGCCAGAGATCCTTGAATCCGCCAAACACCACGGCATAAATCAACATAACCAACCACCCTGCAAGACAAATTTCAACGCTTAAGAACGGACCAAACCAAACTCAAACATTGGTTTTGATAAACATCAGGTAAAAAAACACTACAGTGATCAGAAAATTTACCGAGGTCTCAATTCTTTCCCGTTCATCTTCCCTGGAAGGTCGATGATCAGATGTTAGGGCCTCTGCAACCCCTCCTCTACTAATGACAGCACGGCAATCACCAGCGTTAGATACAACTAAGTTACCGTTCCTAATCAATGCTGTTACACAATAAGAACCACCATGGGGATCTTGTTTCATGAACTCAGAATCAGTATTGAGGTAACCGCGCTTCACTGCCTCCTCAACATCTTGTTCTTCACTCATGATAACCTCATCCAAGATGTTCTTTTCCAAGTTATTCGCAGCAAACTCCGCAGCTTTGGCACCTCCATGTCCATCAAACACGCCAAAAAAAGCCTGCAATAATCACAAAATAAACTTATACAAGTTAAATTTTATACAATTCACAAACTAATCTCAATCTTCCATATGCAGCTATAATTTCATAACTGTACAAAACCATGGTAAAGAAAAACAAAATTTCAAAATCTCCAAACAATTGAATTCAATCAGACCCAGATCAAACTTAGACACCGAGTTTCAAACTTTCAACAACCCCAATTCCCAGAAACACATCACTGTCAAACCCAACCACTCAATATTCTATTATATTTAACCAAATCAAAAATTTTAAAAGTGAAAAAGTAAAAAAATTTCCACACAGTGATGTGAGTAACCAGAGGAAGAGGAATTTTCAGATTGAGGCTTTCAAGCACAGAGTTATCATGGATCCGAGATATGCTGAACATACTTGGAAGATTCTGGAGCATGCAATTCATGAGATATATAATAAGAATGCTAGCAGTCTCAGTTTTGAAGAGCTTTACAGGTTTTTTTTTCATGATTTTTTTCTTACTGTTGTTGATTCTTAGAAAACTTTGTTTTACCTGTTATTATTATTATTATGAATTGATGATTGATTTTGATCATAATTTTGTAATTGTTTAGCTTGTTTTTTAAGATATGTAGTTGTATTGTAGTTGCTGTTGAGTTTTTTAGGGGTTTATGAAATGATTGAATTGGTGTATATGAAAGCAAATCCAAGCATTCTTAGGGTTTACTACCTAGGGGATGTTTGGAAGAGCTTATATGCTTATGTTATGGCTTAAGTAGTTACTTGCGTAAATATTTGGACGGAATTCCGAAAACAGTTTTGATTAGTTCCTTCAAATCACTTGTTATTTTTTGAAAAAAAATTGCTTATTGTCTCTGCTTTCAGATTATGTAGAGTTTACCCAGATGTCGTCTTTGATTAAAGAAATAGGTTCACTTATTAGGGTTTAGGGTTTAGGGTTTAGGGTTTAGGGTTTAGGGTTTAGGGTTTAGGGTTTAGGGTTTAGGGTTTAGGGTTTAGGTTTAGGGTTTAGGGTTTAGGGTTTAGGGTTTAGGTTTTAGGTTTAGGGTTTAGGGTTTAGGGTTTAGGGTTTAGGGTTTAGGGTTTAGGGTTTAGGGTTTAGGGTTTAGGGTTTAGGGTTTAGGGTTTAGGGTTTAGGGTTTAGGGTTTAGGGTTTAGGGTTTAGGGTTTAGGGTTTAGGGTTTAGGGTTTAGGGTTTAGGGTTTTAGGTTTAGGGTTTAGGTTTAGGGTTTAGGGTTTAGGGTTTAGGGTTTAGGGTTTAGGGTTTAGGGTTTAGGGTTTAGGGTTTAGGGTTTAGGGTTTAGGGTTTAGGGTTTAGGGTTAGGGTTTAGGGTTTAGGGTTTAGGGTTTAGGGTTTAGGGTTTAGGGTTTAGGGTTTAGGGTTTAGGGTTTAGGGTTTAGGGTTTAGGGTTTAGGGTTTAGGGTTTAGGGTT
>NW_026113410.1:0-25414 GCF_024323335.1 Lathyrus oleraceus
AAATGTTGTTGTTAAACCCATGAAATTTGATTGAGTTGTGAGAATGATGAAATGATGATGTTAAACCCATGAAATTTGATTGAATTGTGGGAATGATGAAAATGTTGATGTTAAACCCATGAAATTTGATTGAATTGTGGAAATGATGAAAATGATGATGTGAAACCCACGAAATTTGATTGAATTATGTGAATGATAAAAATTTGTTTTCAACCCAAAAAATTTGATTGAATTATGTGAATGATGAAGATTTGTTCTTAAACCCATAAAACTTGATTGAATTCTGGGGATGATGAAAATTTTGATGTTAAACCCATGAAATTTGATTGAATTGTGTGAATGATGAAAATGTTGTTGTTAAACCCATGAATTTGATTAAATCATGTGCATGATGAAATGTTGTTGTCACACCTATGAAATTTGATTGAATTGTGGGAATGATGAAACATTGTTTTTAAACCTATGAAATTTGATTGAATTGTGGAAATGATGAAATGTTGATGTGAACCCATGAAATTTGATTGAATTGTGTGAATAATGAAAATGTTGATGCTAAACCCATAAATTTGATTGAATTGTGGGAATGATGAAAATGTTAATGTTAAACCCATAAATTTGATTGAATTGTGTGAATGATAAAAATTGTTGTTAAACCCTTAAATTTGATTGATTAATGTGCATAATGAAAATGTTGTTGTTAAACCCTAAAAATATTATTGAGTTGTGAGAATGATGAAAACATTGATTTTAAACCTATGAATTTTGATTGAGTTGTGGAAATGATGAAATGTTGAGTTAAACCCATGAAATTTGATTGAATTGTTGAATATGAAAATGTTGTGTTGTTAAACTCATGAAATTCGATTGAATTATGTGAATGATGAAGATTTTGTTGTTAAACCCATAAGATTTGATTGAATTGTTTGAATGATGAAAATTTTGTTGTTAAACCCATGAAATTTGATTGAATTGTGTCAATGATGAAAATGTTGTTGTTAAACCCATGAAATTTGATTGAGTTGTGAGAATGATGAAAATGATGATGTTAACCCATGAAATTGATTGAATTGTGGGAATGATGAAAATGTTGATGTTAAACCCATGAAATTTGATTGAATTGTGGGAATGATGAAAATGATGATGTGAAACCCACGAAATTTGATTGAATTATGTGAATGATAAAAAATTTGTTTTTCAACCCACAAAATTTGATTGAATTATGTGAATGATGAATTTGTTCTTAAACCCATAAACTTGATTGAATTCTGGGGATGATGAAATTTTTGATGTTAAACCAATGAAATTTGATTGAATTGTGTGAATGATGAAAATGTTGTTGTTAAACCCCATGAAATTTGATTAAATCATGTGCATGATGAAATGTTGTTGTCACACCTATGAAATTTGATTGAATTGTGGGAATGATGAAAACATTGTTTTTAACCTATGAAATTTGATTGAATTGTGGAAATGATGAAATGCTGATGTGAAACCCATGAAATTTGATTGAATTGTGTGAATAATGAAAATGTTGATGCTAAACCCATGAAATTTGATTGAATTGTGGATGATGAAAATGTTAATGTTAAACCCATGAATTTGATTGAATTGTGTGAATGATAAAAAAATTGTTGTTAAACCCATAAATTTGATTGAATTATGGAATGTTGAAATGTTGTTAAACCCCTGAAATTTGATTGAATTGTAGGAATGATGAAATATGATGTTAAACCCATGAAATTGATTAATTGTGGAAGGATGAAATGTTGATGTTAAACCTATGAAATTTGATTGAATCATGTGAATGATAAAAAATTGTTGTTAACCCATAATATTTGATTGAATTGTCTGAATGATGAAGATTTTGTTTTTAAACCCATGAATTTGATTGAATTATGTGATGATGAAATGTTGTTGTTAAACCCATGAATTTGATTGAATTGTGTGCCTAATGAAAATGTTAATGTTAAACCTATGAATTTGATTGAGTTGTGGGAATGATGAAACATTGTTTTTAAACCTATGAAATTTGATTGAGTTGTGGAAATGATGAAATGTTGAAGTTAAACCCATGAAATTTGATTGAATTGTGTGAATAATGAAAATGTTGTTGTTAAACCCATGAAATTCGATTGAATTATGTGAATGATGAAGATTTTGTTGTTAAACCCATAAGATTTGATTGAATTGTTTGAATGATGAAAATTTTGTTGTTAAACCCATGAAATTTGATTGAATTGTGTCAATGATGAAATGTTGTTGTTAAACCCATGAAATTTGATTGAGTTGTGAGAATGATGAAAAATGATGATGTTAAACCCATGAAATTTTGATTGAATTGTGGGAATGATGAAATGTTGATGTTAAACCCATGAAATTTGATTGAATTGTGAATGATGAAATGATGATTTAAACCCACGAATTTGATTGAATTATGTGAATGATAAAAAATTTGTTTTTCAACCCACAAAATTTGATTGAATTATGTGAATGATGAAGAATTTGTTCTTAAACCCATAAAACTTGATTGAATTCTGGGATGATGAAAATTTTTGATGTTAAACCAATGAAATTTGATTGAATTGTGTGAATGATAAAATGTTGTTGTTAAACCCATGAAATTTGATTAAATCATGTGCATGATGAAAATGTTGTTGTCACACCTATGAATTTGATTGAATTGTGGAATGATGAAACATTGTTTTTAAACCTATGAAATTTGATTGAATTGTGGAAATGATGAAATGTTGATGTGAAACCCATGAAATTTGATTGAATTGTGTGAATAATGAAAATGTTGATGCTAAACCCATGAATTTTGATTGAATTGTGGGAAATGAAAATGTTAATGTTAAACCCATGAAATTTGATTGAATTGTGTGAATGATAAAAAATTGTTGTTAAACCCATTAAATTGATTGAATTATGTGCATAATGAAAATGTTGTTGTAAACCTATAAAATATTATTGAGTTGTGAGAATGATGAAACATTGATTTTAAACCTATGAAATTTGATTGAGTTGTGAAATGATGAAATGTTGAAGTTAAACCCATGAATTTGATTGAATTGTGTGAATAATGAAAATGTTGTTGTTAAACTCATGAAATTCGATTGAATTATGTGAATGATGAAGATTTTTGTTTTAACCCCATAAGATTTGATTGAATTGTTTAATGATGAAATTTTGTTGTTAAACCCATGAAATTTGATTGAATTGTGTCAATGATGAAAATGTTGTTGTTAAACCCATGAAATTTGATTGAGTTGTGAGAATGATGAAAATGATGATGTTAAACCCATGAAATTTGATTGAATTGTGGGAATGATGAAAATGTTGATGTTAAACCCATGAAATTTGATTGAATTGTGGGAATGATGAAAATGATGATGTGAAACCCACGAAATTTGATTGAATTATGTGAATGATAAAAAATTTGTTTTTCAACCCACAAAATTTGATTGAATTATGTGAATGATGAAGAATTTGTTCTTAAACCCATAAAACTTGATTGAATTCTGGGGATGATGAAAATTTTGATGTTAAACCAATGAAATTTGATTGAATTGTGTGAATGATGAAAATGTTGTTGTTAAACCCATGAAATTTGATTAAATCATGTGCATGATGAAAATGTTGTTGTCACACCTATGAAATTTGATTGAATTGTGGGAATGATGAAAACATTGTTTTTAAACCTATGAAATTTGATTGAATTGTGGAAATGATGAAGTGTTGATGTGAAACCCATGAAATTTGATTGAATTGTGTGAATAATGAAAATGTTGATGCTAAACCCATGAAATTTGATTGAATTGTGGGATGATGAAAATGTTAATGTTAAACCCATGAAATTTGATTGAATTGTGTGAATGATAAAAAAATTGTTGTTAAACCCATAAAATTTGATTGAATTATGGGAATGTTGAAAATGTTGTTAAACCCCTGAAATTTGATTGAATTGTAGGAATGATGAAAATAATGATGTTAAACCCATGAATTTGATTAAATTGTGGAAGGATGAAAATGTTGATGTTAAACCTATGAAATTTGATTGAATTCATGTGAATGATAAAAAATTGTTGTTAACCCATAATATTTGATTGAATTGTCTGAATGATGAAGATTTTGTTTTTAAACCCATGAAATTTGATTGAATTGTGTGAATGATGAAAATCTTGTTGTTAAACCCATTAAATTTGATTGAATTATGTGCATAATGAAAATGTTGTTGTTAAACCTATAAAATTTGATTGAGTTGTGGGAATGATGAAAACATTGTTTTTAAACCTATGAAATTTGATTGAGTTGTGGAAATGATGAAATGTTGAAGTTAAACCCATGAAATTTGATTGAATTGTGTGAATAATGAAAATGTTGTTGTTAAACCCATGAAAATTGATTGAATTATGTGAATGATGAAGATTTTGTTGTTAAACCCATAAGATTTGATTGAATTGTTTGAATGATGAAAATTTTGTTGTTAAACCCATGAAATTTGATTGAATTGTGTCAATGATGAAAATGTTGTTGTTAAACCCATGAAATTTGAATGAATTGTGAGAATGATGAAAATGATGATGTTAAACCCATGAAATTTGATTGAATTGTGTCAATGATGAAAATGTTGTTGTTAAACCCATGAAATTTGATTGAGTTGTGAGAATGATGAAAATGATGATGTTAAACCCATCAAATTTGATTGAATTGTGGGAATGATGAAAATGTTGATGTTAAACCCATGAAATTTGATTGAATTGTGGGAATGATGAAAATGATGATGTTAAACCCACGAAATTTGATTGAATTATGTGAATGATAAAAAATTTGTTGTTCAACCCATAAAATTTGATTGAATTATGTGAATGATGAAGAATTTGTTGTTAAACCCATAAAACTTGATTGAATTCTGGGGATGATGAAAATTTTGATGTTAAACCCATGAAATTTGATTGAATTGTGTGAATGATGAAAATGTTGTTGTTAAACCCATGAAATTTGATTAAATTATGTGCATGATGAAAATGTTGTTGTCACACCTATGAAATTTGATTGAATTGTGGGAATGATGAAAACATTGTTTTTAAACCTATGAAATTTGATTGAATTGTGGAAATGATGAAATGTTGATGTGAAACCCATGAAATTTGATTGAATTGTGTGAATAATGAAAATGTTGATGCTAAACCCATGAAATTTGATTGAATTGTGGGAATGATGAAAATGTTAATGTTAAACCCATGAAATTTGATTGAATTGTGTGAATGATAAAAAAATTGTTGTTAAACCCATTAAATTTGATTGAATTATGTGCATAATGAAAATGTTGTTGTTAAACCTATAAAATATTATTGAGTTGTGAGAATGATGAAAACATTGATTTTAAACCTATGAAATTTGATTGAGTTGTGGAAATGATGAAATGTTGAAGTTAAACCCATGAAATTTGATTGAATTGTGTGAATAATGAAAATGTTGTTGTTAAACTCATGAAATTCGATTGAATTATGTGAATGATGAAGATTTTGTTGTTAAACCCATAAGATTTGATTGAATTGTTTGAATGATGAAAATTTTGTTGTTAAACCCATGAAATTTGATTGAATTGTGTCAATGATGAAAATGTTGTTGTTAAACCCATGAAATTTGATTGAGTTGTGAGAATGATGAAAATGATGATGTTAAACCCATGAAATTTGATTGAATTGTGGGAATGATAAAAATGTTGATGTTAAACCCATGAAATTTGATTGAATTGTGGGAATGATGAAAATGATGATGTGAAACCCACGAAATTTGATTGAATTATGTGAATGATAAAAAATTTGTTTTTCAACCCACAAAATTTGATTGAATTATGTGAATGATGAAGAATTTGTTCTTAAACCCATAAAACTTGATTGAATTCTGGGGATGATGAAAATTTTGATGTTAAACCAATGAAATTTGATTGAATTGTGTGAATGATGAAAATGTTGTTGTTAACCCATGAAATTTGATTAAATGTGCATGATGAAAATGTTGTTGTCACACCTATGAAATTTGATTGAATTGTGGGAATGATGAAAACATTGTTTTTAAACCTATGAAATTTGATTGAATTGTGGAAATGATGAAATGTTGATGTGAAACCCATGAAATTTGATTGAATTGTGTGAATAATGAAAATGTTGATGCTAAACCCATGAAATTTGATTGAATTGTGGGGATGATGAAAATGTTAATGTTAAACCCATGAAATTTGATTGAATTGTGTGAATGATAAAAAAATTGTTGTTAAACCCATAAATTTGATTGAATTATGGGAATGTTGAAAATGTTGTTAAACCCCTGAAATTTGATTGAATTGTAGGATGATGAAATATGATGTTAAACCCATGAAATTTGATTGAATTGTGTGAATAATGAAAATGTTGATGTTAAATCTATGAAATTTGATTGAATCATGTGAATGATAAAAAAATTGTTGTTAACCCATAATATTTGATTGAATTGTCTGAATGATGAAGATTTTGTTTTTAAACCCATGAAATTTGATTGAATTGTGTGAATGATGAAAATCTTGTTGTTAAACCCATTAAATTTGATTGAATTATGTGCATAATGAAAATTTGTTGTTAACCTATGAAATTTGATTGAGTGTGGGAATGATGAAAACATTGTTTTTAAACCTATGAAATTTGATTGAGTTGTGGAAATGATGAAATGTTGAAGTTAAACCCATGAAATTTGATTGAATTGTGTGAATAATGAAAATGTTGTTGTTAAACCCATGAAATTTGATTGAATTATGTGAATGATGAAGATTTTGTTGTTAAACCCATAAGATTTGATTGAATTGTTTGAATGATGAAAATTTTGTTGTTAAACCCATGAATTTGATTGAATTGTGTCAATGATGAAAATGTTGTTGTTAAACCCATGAATTTGATTGAATTGTGAGAATGATGAAAATGATGATGTTAAACCCATGAAATTTGATTGAATTTGTCAATGATGAAAATGTTGTTGTTAAACCCATGAAATTTGATTGATTGTGAAATGATGAAATGATGATGTTAAACCCATCAATTTGATTGAATTGTGGAATGATGAAATGTTGATGTTAAACCCATGAAATTTGATTGAATTGTGGGAATGATGAAATGATGATGTTAAACCCACGAAATTTGATTGAATTATGTGAATGATAAAAAAATTGTTGTTCAACCCATAAAATTGATTGAATTATGTGAATGATGAAGATTTGTTGTTAAACCCATAAACTTGATTGAATTCTGGGGATGATGAAAATTTTGATGTTAAACCCATGAAATTTGATTGAATTGTGAATGATGAAATGTTGTTGTTAAACCCATGAAATTTGATTAAATTATGGCATGATGAAAATGTTGTTGTCACACCTATGAAATTTGATTGAATTGTGGAATGATGAAACATTGTTTTTAAACCCTATGAAATTTGATTGAATTGTGGAAATGATGAAATGTTGATGTGAAACCCATGAAATTTGATTGAATTGTGTGAATAATGAAAATGTGATGCTAAACCCATGAAATTTGATTGAATTGTGGGAATGATGAAATGTTAATGTTAAACCCATGAAATTTGATTGAATTGTGTGAATGATAAAAAAATTGTTGTTAAACCCATTAAATTTGATTGAATTATGTGCATAATGAAATGTTGTTGTTAAACCTATAAATATTATTGATTGTGAGAATGATGAAAACATTGATTTTAAACCTATGAAATTTGATTGAGTTGTGGAAATGATGAAATGTTGAAGTTAAACCCATGAAATTTGATTGAATTGTGTGAATAATGAAAATGTTGTTGTTAAACTCATGAAATTCGATTGAATTATGTGAATGATGAAGATTTGTTGTTAACCCATAAGATTTGATTGAATTTGTTGAATGATGAAAATTTTGTTGTTAAACCCATGAAATTTGATTGAATTGTGTCAATGATGAAAATGTTGTTGTTAAACCCATGAAATTTGATTGAGTTGTGAGAATGATGAAAATGATGATGTTAAACCCATGAAATTTGATTGAATTGTGGGAATGATGAAATGTTGATGTTAAACCCATGAAATTTGATTGAATTGTGGGAATGATGAAAATGATGATGTGAAACCCACGAATTTGATTGAATTATGTGAATGATAAAAATTTGTTTTTCAAACCCACAAATTTGATTGAATTATGTGAATGATGAAGAATTTGTTCTTAACCCATAAAACTTGATTGAATTCTGGGGATGATGAAAATTTTGATGTTAAACCATGAAATTTGATTGAATTGTGTGAATGATGAAAATTTTGTTGTTAAACCCATGAAATTTGATTAAATCATGTGCATGATGAAATGTTGTTGTCACACCTATGAAATTTGATTGAATTGTGGGAATGATGAAAACATTGTTTTTTAAACCTATGAAATTTGATTGAATTGTGGAAATGATGAAATGTTGATGAAACCCATGAAATTTGATTGAATTGTGTGAATAATGAAATGTTGATGCTAAACCCATGAAATTTGATTGAATTGTGGGGATGATGAAATGTTAATGTTAAACCCATGAAATTTGATTGAATTGTGTGAATGATAAAAAAATTGTTGTTAAACCCATAAAATTTGATTGAATTAGGGAATGTTGAAAATGTTGTTAAACCCCTGAAATTTGATTGAATTGTAGGAATGATGAAAATAATGATGTTAAACCCATGAAATTTGATTAATTGTGGAAGGATGAAAATGTTGATGTTAAACCTATGAAATTTGATTGAATTATGTGAATGATAAAAAAATTGTTGTTAACCCCATAATATTTGATTGAATTGTCTGAATGATGAAGATTTTGTTGTTAACCCCATAAATTTGATTGAATTATGTGGATGATGAAAATGTTGTTGTTAAACCCATGAAATTTGATTGAATTGTGTGCAATGAAAATGTTGTTGTTACCCTATAAATTTGATTGAGTTGTGGAATGATGAAAACATTGTTTTTAAACCTATGAAATTTGATTGAGTTGTGGAAATGATGAAATGTTGAAGTTAAACCCATGAATTTGATTGAATTGTGTGAATAATGAAAATGTTGTTGTTAAACCCATGAAATTGATTGAATTATGTGAATGATGAAGATTTTGTTGTTAAACCATAAATTTGATTGAATTGTTTGAATGATGAAAATTTGTTGTTAAACCCATGAAATTTGATTGAATTGTGTCAATGATGAAATGTTGTTGTTAAAACCATGAAATTTGATTGAGTTGTGAGAATGATGAAAATGATGATGTTAAACCCATGAAATTTGATTGAATTGTGGGAATGATGAAAATGTTGATGTTAAACCATGAAATTTGATTGATTGTGTGGGATGATGAAATGATGATGTTAAACCCACGAAATTTGATTGAATTGTGTGAATGATAAAAAATTTTGTTCAACCCATGAAATTTGATTGAATTATGTGAATGATGAAGATTTGTTGTTAAACCCATAAAACTTGATTGAATTCTGGAATGATGAAATTTTGATGTTAAACCCATGAAATTTGATTGAATTGTGTGAATGATGAAAATGTTGTTGTTAAACCCATGAAATTTGATTGAATTATGTGATGATGAAAATGTTGTTGTTACACCATGAAATTTGATTGAATTGTGGGATGATGAAAATGTTTTTAAACCTATGAAATTTGATTGAATTGAAATGATGAAATGTTGATGTGAAACCCATGAAATTTGATTGAATTGTGTGAATGATGAAATGTTATGTTAAACCCATGAAATTTGATTGAATTGGGGATGATAAAATTTAATGTTAAACCCATGAAATTTGATTGAATTGTGTGAATGATGAAAAAATTTATTGTTAAACCCATGAAATTTGATTGAATTGTGGAATGATGAAAATGTTGTTGTTAAACCCATGAATTTGATTGAATTGTGGAATGAGAAAATGTTGTTAAACCCATGAAATTTGATTGAATTGTGGGAATGATGAAATGTTGATGTTAAACCTATGAAATTTGATTGAATTGTGGGAAATGATGAAAATGTTGTGTTTAACATGAATTTAAATTTTGATTGAATTGTGTGAATGATGAAAATGTTGTTGTTAAACCCATGAAATTTGATTAATTATGTGCATGATGAAATGTTGTTGTTACACCTATAAATTTGATTGAATTGTGAATGATGAAAACTTGTTTTTAAACCCTATGAAATTTGATTGAATTGTGGGAATGATGAAATGTTGATGTTAAACCCATGAAATTTGATTGAATTGTGTGAATAATGAAATGTTGATGTTAAACCCATGAAATTTGATTGAATTGTGGGGATGATGAAAATGTTAATGTTAAACCCATGAAATTTGATTGAATTGTGTGAATGATAAAAATTTGTTGTTAAACCCATAAAATTGATTGAATTATGGGAATGTTGAAAATGTTGTGTTTAAACCCATGAATTTGATTGAATTGTGGGAATGATGAAAATATGATGTTAACCCATGAAATTTGATTAAATTGTGGGAAGGATGAAAATGTTGATGTTAACCTATGAAATTTGATTGAATTATGTGAATGATAAAAATTGTTGTTAACCCATAATATTTGATTGAATTGTCTGAATGATGAGATTTTTTGTTTTTAAACCCATGAAATTTGATTGAATTGTGTGAATGATGAAAATGTTGTTGTTAAACCCATGAAATTTGATTGAATTATGTGCATAATGAAAATGTTGTTGTTAAACCTATGAAATTTGATTGAGTTGTGGGAATGATGAAACATTGTTTTTAAACCTATGAAATTTGATTGAGTTGTGGAAATGATGAATGTTGAAGTTAAACCCATGAAATTTGATTGAATTGTGTGAATAATGAAATGTTGTTGTTAAACCCATGAAATTCGATTGAATTATGTGAATGATGAAATTTTGTTGTTAAACCCATAAGATTTGATTGAATTGTTTGAATGATGAAAATTTGTTGTTAAACCCATGAAATTTGATTGAATTGTGTCAATGATGAAAATGTTGTTGTTAAACCCATGAAATTTGATTGAATTGTGAATGATGAAAATGATGATGTTAAACCCATGAAATTTGATTGAATTGTGGAATGATGAAAATGTTGATGTTAAACCCATGAAATTTGATTGAATTGTGGAATGATGAAAATGATGATGTGAAACCCACGAAATTTGATTGAATTATGTGAATGATAAAAAATTGTTGTTCAACCCATAAAATTTGATTGAATTTGTGAATGATGAAGAATTTGTTGTTAAACCCATAAAACTTTGATTGAATTCTGGAATGATGAAATTTTGATGTTAAACCCATGAAATTTGATTGAATTGTGTGAATGATGAAAATGTTGTTGTTAAACCCATGAAATTTGATTAAATTATGTGCATGATGAAAATGTTTTGTTGTCACACCTATGAAATTTGATTGAATTGTGGGAATGATGAAAACATTGTTTTTAAACCTATGAAATTTGATTGAATTGTGGAATGATGAAATGTTGATGTGAAACCCATGAAATTTGATTGAATTGTGTGAATAATGAAAATGTTGATGTTAACCCATGAAATTTGATTGAATTGTGGGGATGATGAAAATGTTAATGTAAACCCATGAAATTTGATTGAATTGTGTGAATGAAAAATTGTTGTTAAACCCATAAAATTTGATTGAATTATGGGAATGTTGAAAATGTTGTTGTTAAACCCATGAAATTTGATTGAATTGTAGGAATGATAAAATAATGATGTTAAACCCATGAAATTTGATTAAATTGTGGGAAGGATGAAAATGTTGATGTTAAACTATGAAATTTGATTGAATTATGTGAATGATAAAAAATTGTTGTTAACCCATAATATTTGATTGAATTGTCTGAATGATGAAGATTTTGTTGTTAAACCCATGAAATTTGATTGAATTGTGTGAATGATGAAAATGTTGTTGTTAAACCCATGAAATTTGATTGAATTATGTGCATAATGAAAATGTTTTGTTAAACCTATGAAATTTGATTGAGTTGTGGGAATGATGAAAACATTGTTTTTAAACCTATGAAATTTGATTGAGTTGTGGAAATGATGAAATGTTGAAGTTAAACCCATGAAATTTGATTGAATTGTGTGAATAATGAAAATGTTGTTGTTAAACCCATGAATTCGATTTATGTGAATGATGAAGATTTGTTGTTAAACCCATAAATTTGATTGAATTGTTTGAATGATGAAAATTTGTTGTTAAACCCATGAAATTTGATTGAATTGTGTCAATGATGAAAAGTTGTTGTTAAACCCATGAATTTGATTGAATTGTGAGAATGATGAAATGATGATGTTAAACCCATGAAATTTGATTGAATTGTGGAATGATGAAAATGTTGATGTTAAACCCATGAAATTTGATTGAATTGTGGGAATGATGAAATGATGATGTTAAACCCACGAAATTTGATTGAATTATGTGAATGATAAAAAATTTGTGTTCAACCCATAAAATTTGATTGAATTATGTGAATGATGAGAATTTGTTGTTAAACCCATAAACTTGATTGAATTCTGGGATGATGAAATTTTGATGTTAAACCCATGAATTTGATTGAATTGTGTGAATGATGAAAATGTTGTTGTTAAACCCATGAAATTTGATTAATTATGTGCATGATGAAAATGTTGTTGTCACACCTATGAAATTTGATTGAATTGTGGGAATGATGAAAACATTGTTTTTAACCTATGAAATTTGATTGAATTGTGGAAATGATGAAATGTTGATGTGAAACCCATGAAATTTGATTGAATTGTGTGAATAATGAAAATGTTGATGTAAACCCATGAATTTGATTGAATTGTGGGGATGATGAAAATGTTAATGTTAAACCCATGAATTTGATTGAATTGTGTGAATGATGAAAAATTTGTTGTTAAACCCATAAAATTTGATTGAATTATGGGAATGTTGAAAATGTTGTTGTTAAACCCATGAAATTTGATTGAATTGTAGGAATGATGAAAAAATATGATGTTAAACCCATGAAATTTGATTAAATTGTGGGAAGGATGAAATGTTGATGTTAAACCCATGAAATTTGATTGAATTATGTGAATGATAAAAAATTGTTGTTAACCCATTATATTTGATTGAATTGTCTGAATGATGAAGATTTTGTTTTTAAACCCATGAAATTTGATTGAATTGTGTGAATGATGAAAATCTTGTTGTTAAACCCATTAAATTTGATTGAATTATGTGCATAATGAAAATGTTGTTGTTAAACCTATGAAATTTGATTGAGTTGTGGGAATGATGAAAACATTGTTTTTAAACCTATGAATTTTGATTGAGTTGTAAATGATGAAATGTTGAAGTTAAACCCATGAAATTTGATTGAATTGTGTGAATAATGAAAATGTTGTTGTTAAACCCATGAAATTCGATTGAATTATGTGAATGATGAAGATTTTGTTGTTAAACCCATAAGATTTGATTGAATTGTTTGAATGATGAAATTTTGTTGTTAACCCATGAAATTTGATTGAATTGTGTCAATGATGAAAATGTTGTTGTTAAACCCATGAAATTTGAATTAATTGTGAGAATGATGAAAATGATGATGTTAAACCCATGAATTTGATTGAATTGTGGGAATGATGAAATGTTGATGTTAAACCCATGAAATTTGATTGAATTGTGGAATGATGAAAATGATGATGTGAAACCCACGAAATTTGATTGAATTATGTGAATGATAAAAAATTTGTTGTTCAACCCATAAAATTTGATTGAATATGTGAATGATGAAGAATTTGTTGTTAAACCCTAAAAACTTGATTGAATTCTGGGATGATGAAATTTTGATGTTAAACCCATGAAATTTGATTGAATTGTGTGAATGATGAAAATGTTGTTGTTAAACCATGAAATTTGATTAAATTATGTGCATGATGAAATGTTGTTGTCACACCTATGAAATTTGATTGAATTGTGGGAATGATGAAACATTGTTTTTAAACCTATGAATTTGATTGAATTGTGGAAATGATGAAATGTTGATGTGAAACCCATGAAATTTGATTGAATTGTGTGAATAATGAAAATGTTGATGTTAAACCCATGAATTTGATTGAATTGTGGGGATGATGAAAATGTTAATGTTAAACCCATGAAATTTGATTGAATTGTGTGAATGATGAAAAATTTGTTGTTAACCCATAAATTTGATTGAATTGTGGAAATGATGAAATGTTGTTGTTAAACCCATGAAATTTGATTGAATTGTAGGAATGATGAAAATAATGATGTTAAACCCATGAAATTTGATTAAATTGTGGGAAGGATGAAAATGTTGATGTTAAACCTATGAAATTTGATTGAATTATGTGAATGATAAAAAAATTGTTGTTAACCCATAATATTTGATTGAATTGTCTGAATGATGAAGATTTTGTTGTTAAACCCATGAAATTTGATTGAATTGTGTGAATGATGAAAATGTTGTTGTTAAACCCATAAATTTGATTGAATTATGTGCATAATGAAAATGTTGTTGTAAACCTATGAAATTTGATTGAGTTGTGGGAATGATGAAAACATTGTTTTTAAACCTATGAAATTTGATTGAGTTGTGGAAATGATGAAATGTTGAAGTTAAACCCATGAAATTTGATTGAATTGTGTGAATAATGAAAATGTTGTTGTTAAACCCATGAAATTCGATTGAATTATGTGAATGATGAAGATTTTGTTGTTAAACCCATAAGATTTGATTGAATTGTTTGAATGATGAAAATTTGTTGTTAAACCCATGGAATTTGATTGAATTGTGTGAATGATGATAATGTTGTTGTTAAACCCATGAAATTTGATTGAATTGTGAGAATGATGAAATGATGATGTTAAACCCATGAAATTTGATTGAATTGTGGGAATGATGAAAATGTTGATGTTAAACCCATGAAATTTGATTGAATTGTGGGAATGATGAAAATGATGATGTTAAACCCACGAAATTTGATTGAATTATGTGAATGATAAAAAAATTGTTGTTCAACCCATAAATTTGATTGAATTATGTGATGATGAAGAATTTTGTGTTAAACCCAAAACTTGATTGAATTCTGGGATGATGAAAATTTTGATGTTAAACCCATGAAATTTGATTGAATTGTGTGAATGATGAAAATGTTGTTGTTAAACCCATGAAATTTGATTAAATTATGTGCATGATGAAAATGTTGTTGTTACACCTATGAAATTTGATTGAATTGTGGGAATGATGAAAACATTGTTTTTAAACCTATGAAATTTGATTGAATTGTGGAAATGATGAAATGTTGATGTGAAACCCATGAAATTTGATTGAATTGTGTGAATAATGAAAATGTTGATGCTAAACCCATGAAATTTGATTGAATTGTGGGATGATGAAAATGTTAATGTTAACCCCATGAAATTTGATTGAATTGTGTGAATGATAAAAAATTGTTGTTAAACCATAAAATTTGATTGAATTATGGGAATGTTGAAAATGTTGTTAAACCCATGAAATTTGATTGAATTGTAGGAATGATGAAAATAATGATTTTAAACCCATGAAATTTGATTAATTGTGGGAAGGATGAAAATGTTGATGTTAAACCTATGAATTTGATTGAATTATGTGAATGATAAAAAAATTGTTGTTAACCCATAATATTTGATTGAATTGTCTGAATGATGAAGATTTTGTTGTTAAACCCATGAAATTTGATTGAATTGTGTGAATGATGAAAATCTTGTTGTTAAACCCATGAAATTTGATTGAATTATGTGCATAATGAAAATGTTGTTGTTAAACCTATGAAATTTGATTGAGTTGTGGGAATGATGAAAACATTGTTTTTAAACCTATGAAATTTGATTGAGTTGTGGAAATGATGAAATGTTGAAGTTAAACCCATGAAATTTGATTGAATTGTGTGAATAATGAAAATGTTGTTGTTAAACCCATGAAATTTGATTGAATTATGTGAATGATGAAGATTTGTTGTTAAACCCATAAGATTTGATTGAATTGTTTGAATGATGAAAATTTGTTGTTAAACCCATGAAATTTGATTGAATTGTGTCAATGATGAAAATGTTGTTGTTAAACCCATGAAATTTGATTGAATTGTGAGAATGATGAAAATGATGATGTTAAACCCATGAAATTTGATTGAATTGTGGGAATGATGAAAATGTTGATGTTAAACCCATGAAATTTGATTGAATTGTGGAATGATAAAATGATGATGTTAAACCCACGAAATTTGATTGAATTATGTGAATAAAAAAATTGTTGTTCAACCCATAAAATTTGATTGAATTATGTGAATGATGAAGATTTGTTGTTAAACCCATAAACTTGATTGAATTCTGGATGATGAAAATTTTGATGTTAAACCCATGAAATTTGATTGAATTGTGTGAATGATGAAAATGTTGTTGTTAAACCCATGAAATTTGATTAAATTATGTGATGATGAAAATGTTGTTGTCACACCTATGAATTTGATTGAATTGTGGGAATGATGAAAACATTGTTTTTAAACCTATGAATTTGATTGAATTGTGGAAATGATGAAATGTTGATGTGAAACCCATGAAATTTGATTGAATTGTGTGAATAATGAAAATGTTGATGTTAAACCCATGAAATTTGATTGAATTGTGTGGATGATGAAAATGTTAATGTTAAACCCATGAAATTTGATTGAATTGTGTGAATGATAAAAAATTGTTGTTAAACCCATAAATTTGATTGAATTATGGGAATGTTGAAAATGTTGTTAAACCCATGAAATTTGATTGAATTGTAGGAATGATGAAAATAATGATGTTAAACCCATGAATTTGATTAATTGTGGGAAGGATGAAAATGTTGATGTTAAACCTATGAAATTTGATTGAATTATGTGAATGATAAAAAATTGTTGTTAACCCATAATATTTGATTGAATTGTCTGAATGATGAAGATTTTGTGTTAAACCCATGAAATTTGATTGATTTATGTGAATGATAAAATGTTGTTGTTAAACCCATGAAATTTGATTGAATTATGTGCATAATGAAATGTTAATGTTAAACCTATGAAATTTGATTGAGTTGTGGGAATGATGAAACATTGTTTTTAAACCTATGAAATTTGATTGAGTGTGGAAATGATGAAATGTTGAAGTTAAACCCATGAAATTTGATTGAATTGTGTGAATAATGAAAATGTTGTTGTTAAACCCATGAAATTTTTGAATTTGTGAATGATGAAGATTTTGTTGTTAAACCCAAATTTGATTGAATTGTTTGAATGATGAAAATTTTTTGTTAAACCCATGAATTTGATTGAATTGTGTCAATGATGAAAATGTTGTTGTTAAACCCATGAAATTTGATTGAATTGTGAGAATGATGAAAATGATGATGTTAAACCCATGAAATTTGATTGAATTGTGGGAATGATGAAAATTGATGTTAAACCCATGAAATTTGATTGAATTGTGGGATGATGAAAATTTGATGTTAAACCCACGAAATTTGATTGAATTGTGAATGATGAAAATGTTGTTGTTAAACCCATGAAATTTGATTGAATTATGTGAATGATGAAAATTTGTTGTTAACCCATAAATTTGATTGAATTGTGGAATGATGAAATTTTTGATGAAACCCATGAAATTTGATTGAATTGTGTGAATGATGAAATGTTGTTGTTAAACCCATGAAATTTGATTAATTATGTGCATGATGAAAATGTTGTTGTCAACCCTATGAAATTTGATTGAATTGTGGAATGATGAAAACATTGTTTTTAAACCTATGAAATTTGATTGAATTGTGGAAATGATGAAATGTTGATTTGAAACCCATGAAATTTGATTGAATTGTGTGAATAATGAAAATGTTGATGCTAAACCCATGAATTTGATTGAATTGTGGGATGATGAAAATGAATGTTAAACCCATGAAATTTGATTGAATTGTGTGAATGATAAAAAATTGTTGTTAAACCCATAAATTTGATTGAATTATGGGAATGTTGAAAATGTTGTTAAACCCATGAAATTTGATTGAATTGTAGGAATGATGAAAATAATGATGTTAAACCCATGAAATTTGATTAATTGTGGAAGGATGAAAATGTTGATGTTAAACCTAAAATTTGATTGAATTATGTGAATGATAAAAAAATTGTTGTTAACCCATAAATTTGATTGAATTGTCTGAATGATGAAGATTTTGTTGTTAACCCATGAAATTTGATTGATTTATGTGAATGATGAAAATGTTGTTGTTAAACCCATGAAATTTGATTGAATTATGTGCATAATGAAATGTTGTTGTTAAACCTATGAAATTTGATTGAATTGTGGGAATGATGAAAACATTGTTTTTAAACCTATGAAATTTGATTGAGTTGTGGAAATGATGAAATGTTGAGTTAAACCCATGAAATTTGATTGAATTGTGTGAATATGAAATGTTGTTGTTAAACCCATGAAATTTGATTGAATTTGTGAATGATGAAGATTTTGTTGTTAAACCCATAAATTTGATTGAATTGTTTGAATGATGAAAATTTTGTTGTTAAACCCATGAAATTTGATTGAATTGTGTCAATGATGAAAATGTTGTTGTTAAACCCATGAAATTTGATTGAATTGTGAGAATGATGAAAATGATGATGTTAAACCCATGAAATTTGATTGAATTGTGGGAATGATGAAAATGTTGATGTTAAACCCATGAAATTTGATTGAATTGTGGGAATGATGAAAATGACGATGTTAAACCCACGAAATTTGATTGAACTATGTGAATGATAAAAAATTGTTGTTCAACCCATAAAATTTGATTGAATTATGTGAATGTTGAAGAATTTGCTGTTAAACCCATAAAACTTGATTGAATTCTGGGGATGATGAAAATTTTGATGTTAAACCAATGAAATTTGATTGAATTGTGTGAATGATGAAAATGTTGTTGTTAAACCCATGAAATTTGATTAAAATATGTGCATGATGAAAATGTGTTGTTGTCACACCTATGAAATTTGATTGAATTGGGAATGATGAAAACATTGTTTTAAACCTATAAATTTGATTGAATTGTGGAAATGATGAAATTTGATGTAAACCCATGAAATTTGATTGAATTGTGTGAATAATGAAATGTTGATGCTAAACCCATGAAATTTGATTGAATTGTGGGATGAAAATGTTATGTTAAACCCATGAAATTTGATTGAATTGTGTGAATGATAAAAAATTGTTGTTAAACCCATAAAATTTGATTGAATTGTGGAATGTTGAAAATGTTGTTAAACCCATGAAATTTGATTGAATTGTAGGATGATGAAAATATGATGTTAAACCCATGAAATTTGATTGAATTGTGGGAAGGATGAAAATGTTGATGTTAAACCTATGAAATTTGATTGAATTATGTGAATGATAAAAAATTGTTGTTAACCCATAAATTTGATTGAATTGTCTGAATGATGAGATTTTGTTGTTAAACCCATGAAATTGATTGATTTATGTGAATGATGAAAATGTTGTTGTTAAACCCATGAAATTTGATTGAATTATGTGCATAATGAAAATGTTATGTTAAACCTATGAAATTTGATTGAGTTGTGGAATGATGAAAACTTGTTTTAAACCTAAAATTTGATTGAGTTGTGGAATGATGAAATGTTGAAGTTAAACCCATGAAATTTGATTGAATTGTGTGAATAATGAAAATGTTGTTGTTAAACCCATGAAATTCGATTGAATTTGTGAATGATGAAGATTTTGTTGTTAAACCCATAAATTTGATTGAATTGTTTGAATGATGAAATTTTGTTGTTAAACCCATGAAATTTGATTGAATTGTGTCAATGATGAAAATGTTGTTGTTAAACCCATGAAATTTGATTGAATTGTGAAATGATGAAAATGATGATGTTAAACCCATGAAATTTGATTGAATTGTGTGAATGATGAAATGTTGATTTAAACCCATGAAATTTGATTGAATTGTGGAATGATGAAAATGAGATGTTAAACCCATGAAATTTGATTGAATTATGTGATGTAAAAAAATTGTTGTTCAACCCATGAAATTTGATTGAATTATGTGAATGATGAAGATTTTGTTAAACCCATAAATTGATTGAATTGTGTGGATGATGAAAATTTTGATGTTAAACCCATGAAATTTGATTGAATTGTTGAATGATGAAAATGTTGTTGTTAAACCCATGAAATTTGATTGAATTGTGGAATGATGAAAAATGATGATGTTAAACCCATGAAATTTGATTGAATTGTGGGAATGATGAAATTTGATGTTAAACCCATGAAATTTGATTGAATTGTGGGAATGATGAAAATGTTGTTTTTAAACCTATGAAATTTGATTGAATTGTGAAATGATGAAATGTTGATGTTAAACCCATGAAATTTGATTGAATGTGTGAATAATGAAAATGTTGATGCTAAACCCATGAATTTGATTGAATTTGTGATGATGAAAATGTTAATGTTAACCCATGAAATTTGATTGAATTGTGTGAATGATAAAAAATTGTTGTTAAACCCATAAAATTTGATTGAATTATGGGAATGATGAAAATGTTGTTAAACCCATGAAATTTGATTGAATTGTAGGAATGATGAAAATAATGATGTTAAACCCATGAAATTTGATTAAATTGTGGGAAGGATGAAATGTTGATGTTAAACCTATGAAATTTGATTGAATTATGTGAATGATAAAAAATTGTTGTTAACCCATAAATTTGATTGAATTGTCTGAATGATGAAGATTTTGTTGTTAAACCCATGAAATTTGATTGATTGTGTGAATGATGAAAATGTTGTTGTTAACCCATGAAATTGATTGAATTATGTGCATAATGAAAATTTAATGTTAAACCTATGAAATTTGATTGAGTTGTGGGAATGATGAAAACATTGTTTTTAAACCTATGAAATTTGATTGAGTTGTGGAAATGATAAATGTTGAAGTTAAACCCATGAATTTGATTGAATTGTGTGAATAATGAAAATGTTGTTGTTAAACCCATGAAATTCGATTGAATTTTGTGAATGATGAAGATTTTGTTGTTAAACCCATAAGATTTGATTGAATTGTTTGAATGATGAAATTTTGTTGTTAAACCCATGAAATTTGATTGAATTGTGTCAATGATGAAAATTTTTGTTAAACCATGAAATTTGATTGAATTGTGAGAATGATGAAATGATTGTTAAACCCATGAAATTGATTGAATTGTGGGATGATGAAAATGTTGATGTTAAACCCATGAAATTTGATTGAATTGTGGGAATGATGAAAATGATGATGTTAAACCCATGAAATTTGATTGAATTATGTGAATGATGAAAATTTGTTGTTAAACCCCATAAAATTTGATTGAATTGTGAATGATGAAGAATTTGTTGTTAAACCCATAAACTTGATTGAATTCTGGGGATGATGAAAATGTTGATGTTAAACCATGAAATTTGATTGAATTTTTGTGTGAATGATGAAAATGTTGTTGTTAAACCCATGAAATTTGATTAAATTATGTGCATGATGAAAATGTTGTTGTCACACCTATGAAATTGATTGAATTGTGGGAATGATGAAACATTGTTTTAAACCTATGAAATTTGATTGAATTGTGGAAATGATGAAATGTTGATGTGAAACCCATGAAATTTGATTGAATTGTGTGAATAATGAAAATGTTGATGCTAAACCCATGAATTTGATTGATTGTGGGGATGATGAAAATGTTAATGTTAAACCCATGAATTTTGATTGAATTGTGTGAATGATAAAAATTGTTGTTAAACCCATAAAATTTGATTGATTATGGGAATGTTGAAAATTTTGTTAAACCCATGAAATTTGATTGAATTGTAGGAATGATGAAAAATGATGTTAAACCCATGAAATTTGATTAAATTGTGGGAAGGATGAAATGTTGATGTTAAACCTATGAAATTTGATTGAATATGTGAATGATAAAAAAATTGTTGTTAACCCATAATATTTGATTGAATTGTCTGAATGATGAAGATTTTGTGTTAAACCCATGAAATTTGATTGATTTGTATGATGAAAATGTTGTTTGTTAAACCCATGAAATTTGATTGAATTATGTGCATAATGAAATGTTTAATGTTAAACCTATGAAATTTGATTGAGTTGTGGGAATGATGAAAACATTGTTTTTTAAACCTATGAAATTTGATTGAGTTGTGGAAATGATGAAATGTTGAAGTTAAACCCATGAAATTTGATTGAATTGTGTGAATAATGAAAATGTTGTTGTTAAACCCATGAAATTCGATTCAATTTGTGAATGATGAAGATTTTGTTGTTAAACCCATAAGATTTGATTGAATTGTTTGAATGATAAAATTTTGTTGTTAAACCCTGAAATTTGATTGAATTGTGTCAATGATGAAATGTTTTTGTTAAACCCCATGAAATTTGATTGAATTGTGAGAATGATGAAAATGATGATGTTAAACCCATGAAATTTGATTGAATTGTGGGAATGATGAAATGTTGATGTTAAACCCATGAAATTTGATTGAATTGTGGAATGATGAAAATGATGATGTTAAACCCACGAAATTTGATTGAATGTGAATGATAAAAAATTGTTGTTCAACCCATAAATTTGATTGAATTATGTGAATGATGAAGAATTTGTTGTTAAACCCATAAACTTGATTGAATTCTGGGGATGATGAAAATTTGATGTTAAACCAATGAAATTTGATTGAATTGTGTGAATGATGAAAATGTTGTTGTTAAACCCATGAAATTTGATTAAATCATGTGCATGATGAAAATGTTGTTGTCACACCTATGAAATTTGATTGAATTGTGGGAATGATGAAACATTGTTTTTAAACCTATGAAATTTGATTGAATTGTGGAAAAGATGAAATGCTGATGTGAAACCCATGAAATTTGATTGAATTGTGTGAATAATGAAAATGTTGATGCTAACCCATGAAATTTGATTGAATTGTGGGATGATGAAAATGTTAATGTTAAACCCATGAATATTTGATTGAATTGTGTGAATGATAAAAAAATTTTGTTGTTAAACCCATAAATTTGATTGAATTATGGGAATGTTGAAAATGTTGTTAAAACCATGAAATTTGATTGAATTGTAGGAATGATGAAAATAATGATGTTAAACCCATGAAATTTGATTAAATTGTGGGAAGGATGAAATGTTGATGTTAAACCTATGAAATTTGATTGAATTATGTGAATGATAAAAAAATTGTTGTTAACCCCATAATATTTGATTGAATTGTCTGAATGATGAAGATTTTGTTGTTAAACCCATGAAATTTGATTGATTATGTGAATGATGAAATGTTGTTGTTAAACCCATGAAATTTGATTGAATTATTGTGCATATGAAAATGTTAATGTTAACCCTATGAAATTTGATTGAGTTTTGGAAATGATGAAACATTGTTTTTAAACCTATGAAATTTGATTGAGTTGTGGAAATGATGAAATGTTGAAGTTAAACCCATGAATTTTGATTGAATTGTGTGAATAATGAAAATGTTGTTGTTAAACCCATGAAATTCGATTGAATTTTGTGAATGATGAAGATTTTGTTGTTAAACCCCATAATTTGATTGAATTGTTTGAATGATGAAAATTTTGTTGTTAAACCCATGAAATTTGATTGAATTGTGGGAATGACAAAAATTGTTTTTAAACCTATGAAATTTGATTGAGTTGTTGAAATGAGAAATGTTGAAGTTAAACCCATGAATTTGATTGAATTGTGTGAATAATGAAAAGGTTTTTGTTAAACCCATGAAATTTGATTGAATATCTGAATGATGAAGATTTTGTTGTTAAACCCAAGATTTGATTGAATTTGTTTGAAGTGAAATTTTTGTTGTTAAACCCATGAAATTTGATTGAATTGTGTCCATGATGAAAATGTTTTGTTAAACCCATGAAATTTGAATGATTGTGAGAATGATGAAAATGATGATGTTAACCCTGAAATTTGATTGAAATTGTGTCAATGATGAAAATGTTGTTGTTAAACCCATGAAATTTGATTGAATTGTGAGAATGATGAAAATGATGATGTTAAACCCATGAAATTTGATTGAATTGTGGGAATGATGAATGTTGATGTTAAACCCATGAAATTTGATTGAATTGTGGGAATGATGAAAATGACGATGTTAAACCCACGAATTTGATTGAACTATGTGAATGATAAAATTTGCTGTTAAACCCATAAAACTTGATTGAATTCTGGGGATGATGAAATTTTGATGTTAAACCATGAAATTTGATTGAATTGTGTGAATGATGAAAATGTTGTTGTTAAACCCATGAAATTTGATTAAAAGTGCATGATGAAAATGTTGTTGTCACACCTATGAAATTTGATTGAATTGTGGAATGATGAAAACATTGTTTTTAAACCTATGAAATTTGATTGAATTGTGGAAATGATGAAATGTTGATGTGAAACCCATGAAATTTGATTGAATTGGTGAATATGAAAATGTTGATGCTAAACCCATGAAATTTGATTGAATGTGGGATGATGAAAATGTTTAATGTTAAACCCATGAAATTTGATTGAATTGTGGAATGATAAAAAATTTTTGTTAAACCCATAAAATTTGATTGAATTATGGGAATGTTGAAAATGTTGTTAAACCCATGAAATTTGATTGAATTGTAGAATGATGAAAATATGATGTTAAACCCATGAATTTGATTAATTGTGGGAAGGATGAAAATGTTGATGTTAAACCTATGAAATTTGATTGAATTATGTGAATGATAAAAAATTTTTGTTAACCCATAATATTTGATTGAATTGTCTGAATGATGAAGATTTTGTTGTTAAACCCATGAAATTTGATTGATTTATGTGAATGATGAAAATGTTGTTGTTAAACCCATGAAATTTGATTGAATTATGTCATAATGAAAATGTTAATGTTAAACCTTGAATTTGATTGAGTTGTGGGAATGATGAAAACATTGTTTTTAAACCTATGAAATTTGATTGAGTTGTGGAAATGATGAAATGTTAAGTTAAACCCATGAAATTTGATTGAATTGTGTGAATAATGAAAATGTTTGTTGTTAAACCCATGAAATTCGATTCAATTTTGTGAATGATGAAGATTTTGTTGTTAAACCCATAAGATTTGATTGAATTGTTTGAATGATGAAAATTTTGTTGTTAAACCCATGAAATTTGATTGAATTGTGTCAATGATGAAAATGTTGTTGTTAAACCCATGAAATTTGATTGAATTGTGAGAATGA
>NW_026113411.1:0-25383 GCF_024323335.1 Lathyrus oleraceus
CTTCCCAAACTTCCAACTCAAAATTCATCATGATACAAGCTTCAAATGAAAAATGTGTTTCACATGAAAGTTGTTTCCCTTGACCTCACCATTCCAAAACGTCCAAGATCACCACATTTGGCCAAAGTAACAAAAGGACCTGTGCATGGGTGCAGTTGAAGGAACCATTTGGATGTTTTTCCACTTCCATTTTTCATACCAATTGCATGGCCTTCCAACTTGAATTCAGCAGGATGCACACTCATTTGGATCAGAACACATCATTTCTGGGCCTAGCACATTACATCCCTACACATATCATCATCCTCCATGAGTCCAAAAAGTCAAGAGAATGTCAAGCTATAAAGATGGTTCTGGGTTACCAAGAAAGTCAACTAGTCAAACTGGGTTCCATAGACCCTATCGTCCTTCATTTTTGTCATATGAAATGATTTCATGAGCAACGTTACTCAAAATGACATTCCAAAAAACTTTAATGTTGAAGTCTAGACGTATTTTGCTTGGAAAGTCATTTTTCTGGTGAAGACTATAGTCATTTTGTCCGAACCCTAGTTTTGAGGTCAACTTTCCAAGACGATACTTGCTCAATTTTTTTATGAATTAAATCCATTAAATTCCTAATTATCAAATTCAAGATGTTTACTTCTACGTTTATTTTGTAGGAAGTTCAAATTCAACTTGAAAATGCAGTTGCATGTTCCAGATAAAACATTAATAGGTCATTTTGGCCCAAGCCCTTGAACAAGTGTTTCCTCAACTTCTAAAATGCAAAACTCCTTCCTGCAAAATCCGAATGAGTTCAAATTTTGTGACTAAATTGATAGGTTTGAAAGAGCTACAACTTTTCATTAAAGGACCTTCTCATTTGAAGTCCATAGAAAAAGTATATCAAGGTGGAAAAAGTGAACATTTGACTTGGGACTTAGAAAATTTTCAATAATGTTTTTGATTTCCCAAACTTCCAACTCAAATTCTCATGATACAAGCTTCAAATGAAAAAGTGTTCAAACATGAAAGTTGTTTCCCTTGACCTCACCATTCCAAAACGTCCAAGATCACCAATTTGGCCAAAGTAACAAAGGACCTGTGCATGGGTGCAATTGAAGGACCATTTGGCTGTTTTCCACTTCCATTTTTCATACACATTGCATGGCCTTCCACCTTTGATTCAGCATGATGCACACTCATTTTTGGATCAGGAACCCATCATTTCATGGGCCTAGCACATTACATCATCTACACATATATCATCCTCCATGAGTCCAAAAAGTCCATAGAGATGTCAGCTAGAAAGATGGTTCATGGTGGTTGACCAGAGAAAGTCAACTTGTCAAAACTGGGGTTCCATAGACCCTATCTCCTTCATTTTTGTCATAGATGAACTGATTTCATGAGAAAGCTTTACTCAAAATGACATTCCAAAAAAACTTTAATGTTGAAGTCTAGACGTAGTTTTGCTTGGAAAGTCCATTTTTATGGTGAAAGACTATAGGTCATTTTGTCCGAACCCTAGTTTTGAGGTCAACTTTCCAAGACGATAACTTGCTCAATTTTTATGAGATGAAATCCATTAAATTCTAATGATCAAATTCAAGATGTTTACTTCTACGTTTATGTTTGGAGGAAGTTCAAATTCAACTTGAAAATGCATGTGCCAAGAAGAAACATTATAGGTCATTTTGGCCCAAGTCCATTGAACAAGTGATATTCCTCAACTTCTAAAATGCATAACTCCTTCATGCAAAATCCGAATGAGGTCAAATTTGTGACTAAATTGAATAGGTTTGAAAGAGCTACAACTTTCATTAAAGAACGCTTCTCATTTGAAGTCCATAGAAAAAGTTATTCAGGTGGAAAAGTGAACATTTGACTTGGGACTTAGAAAATTTTCAAATATGTTTGATTTCCCAAACTTCCAACTCAAAATCATCATGATACAAGCTTCAAATGAAAAAGTGTTCAACATGAAAGTTGTTTCCCTTGACCTCACCATTCCAAAACGTCCAAGATCACCACATTTGGCCAAAGTAACAAAGGACCTGCATGGGTGCAAGTTGAAGGACCATTTGGATGTTTTCCACTTCCATTTTTCATACACAATTGCATGGCCTTCCAACTTGAATTCAGCATGATGCACACTCATTTTTGGATCAGAACACATCATTTCATGGGCCTAGCACATTACATCATCCTACACATATATCATCCTCCATGAGTCCAAAAAGTCAAGAGAATGTCAAGCTAGAAAGATGGTTCATGGTGGTTGACCAGAGAAAGTCAACTAGTCAAAACTGGGGTTCCATAGACCCTATCTCCTTCAATTTTTGTCATATGAAAATGATTCCATGAGAAACGTTACTCAAAATGACATTCCAAAAACTTTAATGTTGAAGTCTAGACGTAGTTTTGCTTGGAAAGTCATTTTTATGGTGAAAGACTATAGGTCATTTTGTCCGAACCCTAGTTTTGAGGTCAACTTTCCAAGACGATAACTTGCTCAATTTTTATGAGATGAAATCCATTAAATTCTAATGATCAAATTCAAGATGTTTACTTCTACGTTTATGTTTGGAGGAAGTTCAAATTCAACTTGAAAATGCATGTGCCAAGAAGAAACATTATAGGTCATTTTGGCCCAAGTCCATTGAACAAGTGATATTCCTCAACTTCTAAAATGCATAACTCCTTCATGCAAAATCCGAATGAGGTCAAATTTGTGACTAAATTGAATAGGTTTGAAAGAGCTACAACTTTCATTAAAGAACGCTTCTCATTTGAAGTCCATAGAAAAAGTATTCAAGGTGGAAAAAGTGAACATTTGACTTGGGACTTAGAAAATTTTCAAATATGTTTGATTTCCCAAACTTCCAACTCAAAATTCATCATGATACAAGCTTCAAATGAAAAAGTGTTTCAACATGAAAGTTGTTTCCCTTGACCTCACCATTCCAAAACGTCCAAGATCACCACATTTGGCCAAAGTAACAAAGGACTTGTGCATGGGTGCAAGTTGAAGGACCATTTGGATGTTTTCCACTTCCATTTTTCATACACAATTGCATGGCCTTCCAACTTGAATTCAGCATGATGCACACTCATTTTTGGATCAGAACACATCATTTCATGGGCCTAGCACATTACATCATCCTACACATATATCATCCTCCATGAGTCCAAAAAGTCAAGAGAATGTCAAGCTAGAAAGATGGTTCATGGTGGTTGACCAGAGAAAGTCAACTAGTCAAAACTGGGGTTCCATAGACCCTATCTCCTTCAATTTTTGTCATATGAAAATGATTTCATGAGAAACGTTACTCAAAATGACATTCCAAAAAACTTTAATGTTGAAGTCTAGACGTAGTTTTGCTTGGAAAGTCATTTTTATGGTGAAAGACTATAGGTCATTTTGTCCGAACCCTAGTTTTGAGGTCAACTTTCCAAGACGATAACTTGCTCAATTTTTATGAGATGAATCCATTAAATTCTAATGATCAAATTCAAGATGTTTACTTCTACGTTTATGTTTGGAGGAAGTTCAAATTCAACTTGAAAATGCATGTGCCAAGAAGAAACATTATAGGTCATTTTGGCCCAAGTCCATTGAACAAGTGATATTCCTCAACTTCTAAAATGCATAACTCCTTCATGCAAAATCCGAATGAGGTCAAATTTGTGACTAAATTGAATAGGTTTGAAAGAGCTACAACTTTCATTAAAGAACGCTTCTCATTTGAAGTCCATAGAAAAAGTTATTCAAGGTGGAAAAAGTGAACATTTGACTTGGGACTTAGAAAATTTTCAAATATGTTTGATTTCCCAAACTTCCAACTCAAAATTCATCATGATACAAGCTTCAAATGAAAAAGTGTTCAACATGAAAGTTGTTTCCCTTGACCTCACCATTCCAAAACGTCCAAGATCACCACATTTGGCCAAAGTAACAAAGGACTTGTGCATGGGTGCAAGTTGAAGGACCATTTGGATGTTTTCCACTTCCATTTTTCATACACAATTGCATGGCCTTCCAACTTGAATTCAGCATGATGCACACTCATTTTTGGATCAGAACACATCATTTCATGGGCCTAGCACATTACATCATCCTACACATATATCATCCTCCATGAGTCCAAAAAGTCAAGAGAATGTCAAGCTAGAAAGATGGTTCATGGTGGTTGACCAGAGAAAGTCAACTAGTCAAAACTGGGGTTCCATAGACCCTATCTCCTTCAATTTTTGTCATATGAAAATGATTTCATGAGAAACGTTACTCAAAATGACATTCCAAAAAACTTTAATGTTGAAGTCTAGACGTAGTTTTGCTTGGAAAGTCATTTTTATGGTGAAAGACTATAGGTCATTTTGTCCGAACCCTAGTTTTGAGGTCAACTTTCCAAGACGATAACTTGCTCAATTTTTATGAGATGAAATCCATTAAATTCTAATGATCAAATTCAAGATGTTTACTTCTACGTTTATGTTTGGAGGAAGTTCAAATTCAACTTGAAAATGCATGTGCCAAGAAGAAACATTATAGGTCATTTTGGCCCAAGTCCATTGAACAAGTGATATTCCTCAACTTCTAAAATGCATAACTCCTTCATGCAAAATCCGAATGAGGTCAAATTTGTGACTAAATTGAATAGGTTTGAAAGAGCTACAACTTTCATTAAAGAACGCTTCTCATTTGAAGTCCATAGAAAAAGTTATTCAAGGTGGAAAAAGTGAACATTTGACTTGGGACTTAGAAAATTTTCAAATATGTTTGATTTCCCAAACTTCCAACTCAAAATTCATCATGATACAAGCTTCAAATGAAAAAGTGTTCAACATGAAAGTTGTTTCCCTTGACCTCACCATTCCAAAACGTCCAAGATCACCACATTTGGCCAAAGTAACAAAGGACTTGTGCATGGGTGCAAGTTGAAGGACCATTTGGATGTTTTCCACTTCCATTTTTCATACACAATTGCATGGCCTTCCAACTTGAATTCAGCATGATGCACACTCATTTTTGGATCAGAACACATCATTTCATGGGCCTAGCACATTACATCATCCTACACATATATCATCCTCCATGAGTCCAAAAAGTCAAGAGAATGTCAAGCTAGAAAGATGGTTCATGGTGGTTGACCAGAGAAAGTCAACTAGTCAAAACTGGGGTTCCATAGACCCTATCTCCTTCAATTTTTGTCATATGAAAATGATTTCATGAGAAACGTTACTCAAAATGACATTCCAAAAAACTTTAATGTTGAAGTCTAGACGTAGTTTTGCTTGGAAAGTCATTTTTATGGTGAAAGACTATAGGTCATTTTGTCCGAACCCTAGTTTTGAGGTCAACTTTCCAAGACGATAACTTGCTCAATTTTTATGAGATGAAATCCATTAAATTCTAATGATCAAATTCAAGATGTTTACTTCTACGTTTATGTTTGGAGGAAGTTCAAATTCAACTTGAAAATGCATGTGCCAAGAAGAAACATTATAGGTCATTTTGGCCCAAGTCCATTGAACAAGTGATATTCCTCAACTTCTAAAATGCATAACTCCTTCATGCAAAATCCGAATGAGGTCAAATTTGTGACTAAATTGAATAGGTTTGAAAGAGCTACAACTTTCATTAAAGAACGCTTCTCATTTGAAGTCCATAGAAAAAGTTATTCAAGGTGGAAAAAGTGAACATTTGACTTGGGACTTAGAAAATTTTCAAATATGTTTGATTTCCCAAACTTCCAACTCAAAATTCATCATGATACAAGCTTCAAATGAAAAAGTGTTCAACATGAAAGTTGTTTCCCTTGACCTCACCATTCCAAAACGTCCAAGATCACCACATTTGGCCAAAGTAACAAAGGACTTGTGCATGGGTGCAAGTTGAAGGACCATTTGGATGTTTTCCACTTCCATTTTTCATACACAATTGCATGGCCTTCCAACTTGAATTCAGCATGATGCACACTCATTTTTGGATCAGAACACATCATTTCATGGGCCTAGCACATTACATCATCCTACACATATATCATCCTCCATGAGTCCAAAAAGTCAAGAGAATGTCAAGCTAGAAAGATGGTTCATGGTGGTTGACCAGAGAAAGTCAACTAGTCAAAACTGGGGTTCCATAGACCCTATCTCCTTCAATTTTTGTCATATGAAAATGATTCCATGAGAAACGTTACTCAAAATGACATTCCAAAAAACTTTAATGTTGAAGTCTAGACGTAGTTTTGCTTGGAAAGTCATTTTTATGGTGAAAGACTATAGGTCATTTTGTCCGAACCCTAGTTTTGAGGTCAACTTTCCAAGACGATAACTTGCTCAATTTTTATGAGATGAAATCCATTAAATTCTAATGATCAAATTCAAGATGTTTACTTCTACGTTTATGTTTGGAGGAAGTTCAAATTCAACTTGAAAATGCATGTGCCAAGAAGAAACATTATAGGTCATTTTGGCCCAAGTCCATTGAACAAGTGATATTCCTCAACTTCTAAAATGCATAACTCCTTCATGCAAAATCCGAATGAGGTCAAATTTGTGACTAAATTGAATAGGTTTGAAAGAGCTACAACTTTCATTAAAGAACGCTTCTCATTTGAAGTCCATAGAAAAAGTTATTCAAGGTGGAAAAAGTGAACATTTGACTTGGGACTTAGAAAATTTTCAAATATGTTTGATTTCCCAAACTTCCAACTCAAAATTCATCATGATACAAGCTTCAAATGAAAAAGTGTTCAACATGAAAGTTGTTTCCCTTGACCTCACCATTCCAAAACGTCCAAGATCACCACATTTGGCCAAAGTAACAAAGGACTTGTGCATGGGTGCAAGTTGAAGGACCATTTGGATGTTTTCCACTTCCATTTTTCATACACAATTGCATGGCCTTCCAACTTGAATTCAGCATGATGCACACTCATTTTTGGATCAGAACACATCATTTCATGGGCCTAGCACATTACATCATCCTACACATATATCATCCTCCATGAGTCCAAAAAGTCAAGAGAATGTCAAGCTAGAAAGATGGTTCATGGTGGTTGACCAGAGAAAGTCAACTAGTCAAAACTGGGGTTCCATAGACCCTATCTCCTTCAATTTTTGTCATATGAAAATGATTTCATGAGAAACGTTACTCAAAATGACATTCCAAAAAACTTTAATGTTGAAGTCTAGACGTAGTTTTGCTTGGAAAGTCATTTTTATGGTGAAAGACTATAGGTCATTTTGTCCGAACCCTAGTTTTGAGGTCAACTTTCCAAGACGATAACTTGCTCAATTTTTATGAGATGAAATCCATTAAATTCTAATGATCAAATTCAAGATGTTTACTTCTACGTTTATGTTTGGAGGAAGTTCAAATTCAACTTGAAAATGCATGTGCCAAGAAGAAACATTATAGGTCATTTTGGCCCAAGTCCATTGAACAAGTGATATTCCTCAACTTCTAAAATGCATAACTCCTTCATGCAAAATCCGAATGAGGTCAAATTTGTGACTAAATTGAATAGGTTTGAAAGAGCTACAACTTTCATTAAAGAACGCTTCTCATTTGAAGTCCATAGAAAAAGTTATTCAAGGTGGAAAAAGTGAACATTTGACTTGGGACTTAGAAAATTTTCAAATATGTTTGATTTCCCAAACTTCCAACTCAAAATTCATCATGATACAAGCTTCAAATGAAAAAGTGTTCAACATGAAAGTTGTTTCCCTTGACCTCACCATTCCAAAACGTCCAAGATCACCACATTTGGCCAAAGTAACAAAGGACTTGTGCATGGGTGCAAGTTGAAGGACCATTTGGATGTTTTCCACTTCCATTTTTCATACACAATTGCATGGCCTTCCAACTTGAATTCAGCATGATGCACACTCATTTTTGGATCAGAACACATCATTTCATGGGCCTAGCACATTACATCATCCTACACATATATCATCCTCCATGAGTCCAAAAAGTCAAGAGAATGTCAAGCTAGAAAGATGGTTCATGGTGGTTGACCAGAGAAAGTCAACTAGTCAAAACTGGGGTTCCATAGACCCTATCTCCTTCAATTTTTGTCATATGAAAATGATTCCATGAGAAACGTTACTCAAAATGACATTCCAAAAAACTTTAATGTTGAAGTCTAGACGTAGTTTTGCTTGGAAAGTCATTTTTATGGTGAAAGACTATAGGTCATTTTGTCCGAACCCTAGTTTTGAGGTCAACTTTCCAAGACGATAACTTGCTCAATTTTTATGAGATGAAATCCATTAAATTCTAATGATCAAATTCAAGATGTTTACTTCTACGTTTATGTTTGGAGGAAGTTCAAATTCAACTTGAAAATGCATGTGCCAAGAAGAAACATTATAGGTCATTTTGGCCCAAGTCCATTGAACAAGTGATATTCCTCAACTTCTAAAATGCATAACTCCTTCATGCAAAATCCGAATGAGGTCAAATTTGTGACTAAATTGAATAGGTTTGAAAGAGCTACAACTTTCATTAAAGAACGCTTCTCATTTGAAGTCCATAGAAAAAGTTATTCAAGGTGGAAAAAGTGAACATTTGACTTGGGACTTAGAAAATTTTCAAATATGTTTGATTTCCCAAACTTCCAACTCAAAATTCATCATGATACAAGCTTCAAATGAAAAAGTGTTCAACATGAAAGTTGTTTCCCTTGACCTCACCATTCCAAAACGTCCAAGATCACCACATTTGGCCAAAGTAACAAAGGACTTGTGCATGGGTGCAAGTTGAAGGACCATTTGGATGTTTTCCACTTCCATTTTTCATACACAATTGCATGGCCTTCCAACTTGAATTCAGCATGATGCACACTCATTTTTGGATCAGAACACATCATTTCATGGGCCTAGCACATTACATCATCCTACACATATATCATCCTCCATGAGTCCAAAAAGTCAAGAGAATGTCAAGCTAGAAAGATGGTTCATGGTGGTTGACCAGAGAAAGTCAACTAGTCAAAACTGGGGTTCCATAGACCCTATCTCCTTCAATTTTTGTCATATGAAAATGATTTCATGAGAAACGTTACTCAAAATGACATTCCAAAAAACTTTAATGTTGAAGTCTAGACGTAGTTTTGCTTGGAAAGTCATTTTTATGGTGAAAGACTATAGGTCATTTTGTCCGAACCCTAGTTTTGAGGTCAACTTTCCAAGACGATAACTTGCTCAATTTTTATGAGATGAAATCCATTAAATTCTAATGATCAAATTCAAGATGTTTACTTCTACGTTTATGTTTGGAGGAAGTTCAAATTCAACTTGAAAATGCATGTGCCAAGAAGAAACATTATAGGTCATTTTGGCCCAAGTCCATTGAACAAGTGATATTCCTCAACTTCTAAAATGCATAACTCCTTCATGCAAAATCCGAATGAGGTCAAATTTGTGACTAAATTGAATAGGTTTGAAAGAGCTACAACTTTCATTAAAGAACGCTTCTCATTTGAAGTCCATAGAAAAAGTTATTCAAGGTGGAAAAAGTGAACATTTGACTTGGGACTTAGAAAATTTTCAAATATGTTTGATTTCCCAAACTTCCAACTCAAAATTCATCATGATACAAGCTTCAAATGAAAAAGTGTTCAACATGAAAGTTGTTTCCCTTGACCTCACCATTCCAAAACGTCCAAGATCACCACATTTGGCCAAAGTAACAAAGGACTTGTGCATGGGTGCAAGTTGAAGGACCATTTGGATGTTTTCCACTTCCATTTTTCATACACAATTGCATGGCCTTCCAACTTGAATTCAGCATGATGCACACTCATTTTTGGATCAGAACACATCATTTCATGGGCCTAGCACATTACATCATCCTACACATATATCATCCTCCATGAGTCCAAAAAGTCAAGAGAATGTCAAGCTAGAAAGATGGTTCATGGTGGTTGACCAGAGAAAGTCAACTAGTCAAAACTGGGGTTCCATAGACCCTATCTCCTTCAATTTTTGTCATATGAAAATGATTCCATGAGAAACGTTACTCAAAATGACATTCCAAAAAACTTTAATGTTGAAGTCTAGACGTAGTTTTGCTTGGAAAGTCATTTTTATGGTGAAAGACTATAGGTCATTTTGTCCGAACCCTAGTTTTGAGGTCAACTTTCCAAGACGATAACTTGCTCAATTTTTATGAGATGAAATCCATTAAATTCTAATGATCAAATTCAAGATGTTTACTTCTACGTTTATGTTTGGAGGAAGTTCAAATTCAACTTGAAAATGCATGTGCCAAGAAGAAACATTATAGGTCATTTTGGCCCAAGTCCATTGAACAAGTGATATTCCTCAACTTCTAAAATGCATAACTCCTTCATGCAAAATCCGAATGAGGTCAAATTTGTGACTAAATTGAATAGGTTTGAAAGAGCTACAACTTTCATTAAAGAACGCTTCTCATTTGAAGTCCATAGAAAAAGTTATTCAAGGTGGAAAAAGTGAACATTTGACTTGGGACTTAGAAAATTTTCAAATATGTTTGATTTCCCAAACTTCCAACTCAAAATTCATCATGATACAAGCTTCAAATGAAAAAGTGTTCAACATGAAAGTTGTTTCCCTTGACCTCACCATTCCAAAACGTCCAAGATCACCACATTTGGCCAAAGTAACAAAGGACTTGTGCATGGGTGCAAGTTGAAGGACCATTTGGATGTTTTCCACTTCCATTTTTCATACACAATTGCATGGCCTTCCAACTTGAATTCAGCATGATGCACACTCATTTTTGGATCAGAACACATCATTTCATGGGCCTAGCACATTACATCATCCTACACATATATCATCCTCCATGAGTCCAAAAAGTCAAGAGAATGTCAAGCTAGAAAGATGGTTCATGGTGGTTGACCAGAGAAAGTCAACTAGTCAAAACTGGGGTTCCATAGACCCTATCTCCTTCAATTTTTGTCATATGAAAATGATTTCATGAGAAACGTTACTCAAAATGACATTCCAAAAAACTTTAATGTTGAAGTCTAGACGTAGTTTTGCTTGGAAAGTCATTTTTATGGTGAAAGACTATAGGTCATTTTGTCCGAACCCTAGTTTTGAGGTCAACTTTCCAAGACGATAACTTGCTCAATTTTTATGAGATGAAATCCATTAAATTCTAATGATCAAATTCAAGATGTTTACTTCTACGTTTATGTTTGGAGGAAGTTCAAATTCAACTTGAAAATGCATGTGCCAAGAAGAAACATTATAGGTCATTTTGGCCCAAGTCCATTGAACAAGTGATATTCCTCAACTTCTAAAATGCATAACTCCTTCATGCAAAATCCGAATGAGGTCAAATTTGTGACTAAATTGAATAGGTTTGAAAGAGCTACAACTTTCATTAAAGAACGCTTCTCATTTGAAGTCCATAGAAAAAGTTATTCAAGGTGGAAAAAGTGAACATTTGACTTGGGACTTAGAAAATTTTCAAATATGTTTGATTTCCCAAACTTCCAACTCAAAATTCATCATGATACAAGCTTCAAATGAAAAAGTGTTCAACATGAAAGTTGTTTCCCTTGACCTCACCATTCCAAAACGTCCAAGATCACCACATTTGGCCAAAGTAACAAAGGACTTGTGCATGGGTGCAAGTTGAAGGACCATTTGGATGTTTTCCACTTCCATTTTTCATACACAATTGCATGGCCTTCCAACTTGAATTCAGCATGATGCACACTCATTTTTGGATCAGAACACATCATTTCATGGGCCTAGCACATTACATCATCCTACACATATATCATCCTCCATGAGTCCAAAAAGTCAAGAGAATGTCAAGCTAGAAAGATGGTTCATGGTGGTTGACCAGAGAAAGTCAACTAGTCAAAACTGGGGTTCCATAGACCCTATCTCCTTCAATTTTTGTCATATGAAAATGATTCCATGAGAAACGTTACTCAAAATGACATTCCAAAAAACTTTAATGTTGAAGTCTAGACGTAGTTTTGCTTGGAAAGTCATTTTTATGGTGAAAGACTATAGGTCATTTTGTCCGAACCCTAGTTTTGAGGTCAACTTTCCAAGACGATAACTTGCTCAATTTTTATGAGATGAAATCCATTAAATTCTAATGATCAAATTCAAGATGTTTACTTCTACGTTTATGTTTGGAGGAAGTTCAAATTCAACTTGAAAATGCATGTGCCAAGAAGAAACATTATAGGTCATTTTGGCCCAAGTCCATTGAACAAGTGATATTCCTCAACTTCTAAAATGCATAACTCCTTCATGCAAAATCCGAATGAGGTCAAATTTGTGACTAAATTGAATAGGTTTGAAAGAGCTACAACTTTCATTAAAGAACGCTTCTCATTTGAAGTCCATAGAAAAAGTTATTCAAGGTGGAAAAAGTGAACATTTGACTTGGGACTTAGAAAATTTTCAAATATGTTTGATTTCCCAAACTTCCAACTCAAAATTCATCATGATACAAGCTTCAAATGAAAAAGTGTTCAACATGAAAGTTGTTTCCCTTGACCTCACCATTCCAAAACGTCCAAGATCACCACATTTGGCCAAAGTAACAAAGGACTTGTGCATGGGTGCAAGTTGAAGGACCATTTGGATGTTTTCCACTTCCATTTTTCATACACAATTGCATGGCCTTCCAACTTGAATTCAGCATGATGCACACTCATTTTTGGATCAGAACACATCATTTCATGGGCCTAGCACATTACATCATCCTACACATATATCATCCTCCATGAGTCCAAAAAGTCAAGAGAATGTCAAGCTAGAAAGATGGTTCATGGTGGTTGACCAGAGAAAGTCAACTAGTCAAAACTGGGGTTCCATAGACCCTATCTCCTTCAATTTTTGTCATATGAAAATGATTCCATGAGAAACGTTACTCAAAATGACATTCCAAAAAACTTTAATGTTGAAGTCTAGACGTAGTTTTGCTTGGAAAGTCATTTTTATGGTGAAAGACTATAGGTCATTTTGTCCGAACCCTAGTTTTGAGGTCAACTTTCCAAGACGATAACTTGCTCAATTTTTATGAGATGAAATCCATTAAATTCTAATGATCAAATTCAAGATGTTTACTTCTACGTTTATGTTTGGAGGAAGTTCAAATTCAACTTGAAAATGCATGTGCCAAGAAGAAACATTATAGGTCATTTTGGCCCAAGTCCATTGAACAAGTGATATTCCTCAACTTCTAAAATGCATAACTCCTTCATGCAAAATCCGAATGAGGTCAAATTTGTGACTAAATTGAATAGGTTTGAAAGAGCTACAACTTTCATTAAAGAACGCTTCTCATTTGAAGTCCATAGAAAAAGTTATTCAAGGTGGAAAAAGTGAACATTTGACTTGGGACTTAGAAAATTTTCAAATATGTTTGATTTCCCAAACTTCCAACTCAAAATTCATCATGATACAAGCTTCAAATGAAAAAGTGTTCAACATGAAAGTTGTTTCCCTTGACCTCACCATTCCAAAACGTCCAAGATCACCACATTTGGCCAAAGTAACAAAGGACTTGTGCATGGGTGCAAGTTGAAGGACCATTTGGATGTTTTCCACTTCCATTTTTCATACACAATTGCATGGCCTTCCAACTTGAATTCAGCATGATGCACACTCATTTTTGGATCAGAACACATCATTTCATGGGCCTAGCACATTACATCATCCTACACATATATCATCCTCCATGAGTCCAAAAAGTCAAGAGAATGTCAAGCTAGAAAGATGGTTCATGGTGGTTGACCAGAGAAAGTCAACTAGTCAAAACTGGGGTTCCATAGACCCTATCTCCTTCAATTTTTGTCATATGAAAATGATTTCATGAGAAACGTTACTCAAAATGACATTCCAAAAAACTTTAATGTTGAAGTCTAGACGTAGTTTTGCTTGGAAAGTCATTTTTATGGTGAAAGACTATAGGTCATTTTGTCCGAACCCTAGTTTTGAGGTCAACTTTCCAAGACGATAACTTGCTCAATTTTTATGAGATGAAATCCATTAAATTCTAATGATCAAATTCAAGATGTTTACTTCTACGTTTATGTTTGGAGGAAGTTCAAATTCAACTTGAAAATGCATGTGCCAAGAAGAAACATTATAGGTCATTTTGGCCCAAGTCCATTGAACAAGTGATATTCCTCAACTTCTAAAATGCATAACTCCTTCATGCAAAATCCGAATGAGGTCAAATTTGTGACTAAATTGAATAGGTTTGAAAGAGCTACAACTTTCATTAAAGAACGCTTCTCATTTGAAGTCCATAGAAAAAGTTATTCAAGGTGGAAAAAGTGAACATTTGACTTGGGACTTAGAAAATTTTCAAATATGTTTGATTTCCCAAACTTCCAACTCAAAATTCATCATGATACAAGCTTCAAATGAAAAAGTGTTCAACATGAAAGTTGTTTCCCTTGACCTCACCATTCCAAAACGTCCAAGATCACCACATTTGGCCAAAGTAACAAAGGACTTGTGCATGGGTGCAAGTTGAAGGACCATTTGGATGTTTTCCACTTCCATTTTTCATACACAATTGCATGGCCTTCCAACTTGAATTCAGCATGATGCACACTCATTTTTGGATCAGAACACATCATTTCATGGGCCTAGCACATTACGTCATCCTACACATATATCATCCTCCATGAGTCCAAAAAGTCAAGAGAATGTCAAGCTAGAAAGATGGTTCATGGTGGTTGACCAGAGAAAGTCAACTAGTCAAAACTGGGGTTCCATAGACCCTATCTCCTTCAATTTTTGTCATATGAAAATGATTTCATGAGAAACGTTACTCAAAATGACATTCCAAAAAACTTTAATGTTGAAGTCTAGACGTAGTTTTGCTTGGAAAGTCATTTTTATGGTGAAAGACTATAGGTCATTTTGTCCGAACCCTAGTTTTGAGGTCAACTTTCCAAGACGATAACTTGCTCAATTTTTATGAGATGAAATCCATTAAATTCTAATGATCAAATTCAAGATGTTTACTTCTACGTTTATGTTTGGAGGAAGTTCAAATTCAACTTGAAAATGCATGTGCCAAGAAGAAACATTATAGGTCATTTTGGCCCAAGTCCATTGAACAAGTGATATTCCTCAACTTCTAAAATGCATAACTCCTTCATGCAAAATCCGAATGAGGTCAAATTTGTGACTAAATTGAATAGGTTTGAAAGAGCTACAACTTTCATTAAAGAACGCTTCTCATTTGAAGTCCATAGAAAAAGTTATTCAAGGTGGAAAAAGTGAACATTTGACTTGGGACTTAGAAAATTTTCAAATATGTTTGATTTCCCAAACTTCCAACTCAAAATTCATCATGATACAAGCTTCAAATGAAAAAGTGTTCAACATGAAAGTTGTTTCCCTTGACCTCACCATTCCAAAACGTCCAAGATCACCACATTTGGCCAAAGTAACAAAGGACTTGTGCATGGGTGCAAGTTGAAGGACCATTTGGATGTTTTCCACTTCCATTTTTCATACACAATTGCATGGCCTTCCAACTTGAATTCAGCATGATGCACACTCATTTTTGGATCAGAACACATCATTTCATGGGCCTAGCACATTACGTCATCCTACACATATATCATCCTCCATGAGTCCAAAAAGTCAAGAGAATGTCAAGCTAGAAAGATGGTTCATGGTGGTTGACCAGAGAAAGTCAACTAGTCAAAACTGGGGTTCCATAGACCCTATCTCCTTCAATTTTTGTCATATGAAAATGATTTCATGAGAAACGTTACTCAAAATGACATTCCAAAAAACTTTAATGTTGAAGTCTAGACGTAGTTTTGCTTGGAAAGTCATTTTTATGGTGAAAGACTATAGGTCATTTTGTCCGAACCCTAGTTTTGAGGTCAACTTTCCAAGACGATAACTTGCTCAATTTTTATGAGATGAAATCCATTAAATTCTAATGATCAAATTCAAGATGTTTACTTCTACGTTTATGTTTGGAGGAAGTTCAAATTCAACTTGAAAATGCATGTGCCAAGAAGAAACATTATAGGTCATTTTGGCCCAAGTCCATTGAACAAGTGATATTCCTCAACTTCTAAAATGCATAACTCCTTCATGCAAAATCCGAATGAGGTCAAATTTGTGACTAAATTGAATAGGTTTGAAAGAGCTACAACTTTCATTAAAGAACGCTTCTCATTTGAAGTCCATAGAAAAAGTTATTCAAGGTGGAAAAAGTGAACATTTGACTTGGGACTTAGAAAATTTTCAAATATGTTTGATTTCCCAAACTTCCAACTCAAAATTCATCATGATACAAGCTTCAAATGAAAAAGTGTTCAACATGAAAGTTGTTTCCCTTGACCTCACCATTCCAAAACGTCCAAGATCACCACATTTGGCCAAAGTAACAAAGGACTTGTGCATGGGTGCAAGTTGAAGGACCATTTGGATGTTTTCCACTTCCATTTTTCATACACAATTGCATGGCCTTCCAACTTGAATTCAGCATGATGCACACTCATTTTTGGATCAGAACACATCATTTCATGGGCCTAGAACATTACATCATCCTACACATATATCATCCTCCATGAGTCCAAAAAGTCAAGAGAATGTCAAGCTAGAAAGATGGTTCATGGTGGTTGACCAGAGAAAGTCAACTAGTCAAAACTGGGGTTCCATAGACCCTATCTCCTTCAATTTTTGTCATATGAAAATGATTTCATGAGAAACATTACTCAAAATGACATTCCAAAAAACTTTAATGTTGAAGTCTAGACGTAGTTTTGCTTGGAAAGTCATTTTTATGGTGAAAGACTATAGGTCATTTTGTCCGAACCCTAGTTTTGAGGTCAACTTTCCAAGACGATAACTTGCTCAATTTTTATGAGATGAAATCCATTAAATTCTAATGATCAAATTCAAGATGTTTACTTCTACGTTTATGTTTGGAGGAAGTTCAAATTCAACTTGAAAATGCATGTGCCAAGAAGAAACATTATAGGTCATTTTGGCCCAAGTCCATTGAACAAGTGATATTCCTCAACTTCTAAAATGCATAACTCCTTCATGCAAAATCCGAATGAGGTCAAATTTGTGACTAAATTGAATAGGTTTGAAAGAGTTACAACTTTCATTAAAGAACGATTCTCATTTGAAGTCCATAGAAAAAGTTATTCAAGGTGGAAAAAGTGAACATTTGACTTGGGACTTAGAAAATTTTCAAATATGTTTGATTTCCCAAACTTCCAACTCAAAATTCATCATGATACAAGCTTCAAATGAAAAAGTGTTCAACATGAAAGTTGTTTCCCTTGACCTCACCATTCCAAAACGTCCAAGATCACCACATTTGGCCAAAGTAACAAAGGACCTGTGCATGGGTGCAAGTTGAAGGACCATTTGGATGTTTTCCACTTCCATTTTTCATACACAATTGCATGGCCTTCCAACTTGAATTCAGCATGATGCACACTCATTTTTGGATCAGAACACATCATTTCATGGGCCTAGAACATTACATCATCCTACACATATATCATCCTCCATGAGTCCAAAAACTCAAGAGAATGTCAAGCTAGAAAGATGGTTCATGGTGGTTGACCAGAGAAAGTCAACTAGTCAAAACTGGGGTTCCATAGACCCTATCTCCTTCAATTTTTGTCATATGAAAATGATTTCATGAGAAACGTTACTCAAAATGACATTCCAAAAAACTTTAATGTTGAAGTCTAGACGTAGTTTTGCTTGGAAAGTCATTTTTATGGTGAAAGACTATAGGTCATTTTGTCCGAACGCTAGTTTTGAGGTCAACTTTCCAAGACGATAACTTGCTCAATTTTTATGAGATGAAATCCATTAAATTCTAATGATCAAATTCAAGATGTTTACTTCTACGTTTATGTTTGGAGGTGTAGCACCTCAAATTTGCACCTATCATTGTACATACCATCTCATATTAGGTCATAGCATATCATGATCCATTGCATAGCATTTGCATTGTCCTCAGTTGCCTCAAGAGCAAGCAAGCCAAGAATTAGGTCAAACTGATCAGGAGATCAGTCAACCAATCAAGCAAGGGTGTTTCTCAAAGAAGCAAATCCCTAGGGTTTGTCCAACAAGTTCACATGACTTGGAGGTCCATTTGAAGTGTTCAAGTCAAGGGTTGGATGTTCAGAGGTCATCAGTTCATACACAGACAATCAGAAACCCTAGACAGTCAACAATCAGTCAAAGCAGTGGATGGTGGCCATTCTTGTGGAATTTGGGCACCATGATCAATAATCAAGAGTCTATACAACTTGGGACATCATTTGAAGTCAAGGTCTCAAGGAATTAGGGTTTGGAATTCATCAGAAGTGCACAGTCAGTCCAAAACCCTAGAAAAGTCAAAGTTGGTCAACTGTGTTTGATTCTTTGGTTTTGATGGATGGAAATGGTTTGAGAGAGCTTATTCATGTCCTAATAGACCTCATGTGTCATGGCAATCAACCTCATTGAAGAATTTGAAGCCAATCAGAAAATTTCCCAAAATAGAAAGTGGACCTGTAATTTCAACTGCCAAAAATGGAAACTTCTTGATCCTCAACTTGCATCATGATACAAGCTTCAAATGAATTTTTGCCCAACATGAAAGTTGAATATCTTGTTCTCCCATTTTCAAAAAGTCCAAGAACTCTCAAATCTCATGTATGGTTGTCAAGATATGATCAATTCAATTTCAAAAATTTGTGAACTTCAAGGAGCCATATCTCTCAAACCATAAGGCCAAATTTGGTGGGGTTTTTTCCTACAAACCACATTTTTCCTCCTCTTTCCAAAAATATAAATTTCATGACCCAAAACCTTACCAATCAAAATGGCATTTTTTGACCTTTTTCATTTAAAAATCAAGTTTGACTCAAGTTTGACTTTTTGATTTAAACATCTTTGACACATTTGGCCAATTGGGATTCCTTCTAAATGTCATTTGTAACATGTACCAAGCCAAAATTCAAGTAACATTCCATCATACCACCTCCATATTTGCTTTTGTTGTCAAGTTAACAAATGATGCATTTTGGTTCATTAAGTAAATCCAAGCCAAGCACTTCATGTACAGACATCAAACAGCAAATGCAATTGCCATATGCAGCCTGTTTTGAGGCCCAGCTCGGGCAAATCATACCCCTCCATTATCCACTTGACCAAACTTAGCATTTTTGCATTTTGGTTCATTAAGTTAAAATTAGATTACCATTTGATTAGGGGACCTTAAACAGTCACATATAAGTGAATTTTCTGTCAATTCACAACCCTAGCTGCAGCCAAAAAGATCAGAAAACTCATATCCTTTCCTTCTTGCATTTTGGCTCGAGTGACATTTCTGCTCAAAAATCCCAAAACACCACGAGCTTTCTTGCTTGTTTCATGACCTGGACATCATTTTGAGCTCTCTACAATCATCAAATCCTTGCTGTAACTGCATCTTCTTATTCTATTTTCACCAACCACCAACAATGGTAGATCATGATTTGGTTGTCTCCAAGCATCACTAAGCTCAAGGTTTTCAAGCATACATCTCATAGAAGCATAATACTCATCTGTTCGAGCTCTTGCAAGCAAAAGGGTTGCTGAATCTTCCACTGCTCTTCAATTTGGTATTTTTTCGAATCTTTTGTTTTTCAATTCCTTGCCATGCTTATTGTAGAGTCTAGCATGCTGAATCCAATACACTTTATCTCATGCAATTTGGTCAAATATGCTGCAAGAAATCTGAGATTTAAATTTTGTGCTCATATGTATTTTTGTTCGAATCTCACTCCATGCTGTGTTATACTGAAAACCATGCTTGGATTTGTCATCACCATGCTTCAATGCTTCTATTGATATGCTCCCTAGCCATTTCTGGAAAATTCCATGCATGACCATATGTTTGATGATTGATGTTCTTCTGCTTGATTCATAGACCTTGTCGTGTTTCATGGAAATTAATGTTGGATTGTTGTTCACCTTGCCTTGCTGATCATGTCCATGTATGTGTTTGGGATTTCTGGGATTTTTTGTGAAAAACTCGAATGGTTGATGATGATGTTCATGATACCCTGTTTGAACCCTACATGTCTGCCCAGATTCTTTTTCTTGAATCATGTTTGGATTTACTGTTTGTATGTTGTTGCATGAACCTTATTGTCTCGTTGCCGTGATGCTTGTAAAGCTTATGATTGTTGTTCATGATGATTGCTCGAGCAAGATGTTTGCTGCATTTCCAAACCCTAATTACATGTTGCCCAGAAGAATGAATGCTATTGGCTGCTGTTGCTCATTGCACTGTTTCATTGGAGGCGGACCAATCCGGACATTTCCTGGTCGCCCTCTAAGCGCAGTCGTTTCAATTAGTGGGGCGCTGAATTACAATAATACCACTCTGACCATGCATTGACTCACTAGCTCATGTTATGTTGTTCATGCTTGCTTCAAATTTCACTCAACTTCCATAATTCACATTTCACTCAATTTTAATCCAAAAATCATGAAAATTTTTCCATCATCTTCACATGGATGCCTAGTATTTAATCTTGTTTTTTAATTAATTTTTCATTGGCTGGATTTTAATTGGTAATTGGTTTCCTAACATGTATGCACATTTGACACCCTTTGCCATTTCAATTGTGAAATACTCATGTTGCATCCATTGGTTCTGAAACTTTTTGTGGTGAAACTACACACATTCATCTTCATTTTGGTATAAAGTTTGTGGATTTCTCATTTGTGGTTTGTGTGATATGATTTTTTGAAGGGAGGTGTTGCATTTGGTGCTACATGAATGATATGCATTTTCCCAATTTTTGTTCACATACTTCCCTACATCCAAATGACCCCAAATTTTGCATGATCCCTCCCTTACATGTCTAGTTCATGTGTGATTTTTCCTGGAATTGATTGTGCTGTTTTCCATTTATTTGAGATTTTTCTTCCCTGCCTAGTCAAATGTTGACTTCTTATGCTACACATTGCCATATCATTTGGGAAATTCTCATACCATATTGTATGATCATGAAATTTCATATGTGATAACTAGACATCTTGAGCTTTGCATTGGTGTTAATCTCATTCATTTCTCATCTGTTTTCAATTTGATATGATTTTTTGAAGTTGACCCATGTTTGTTGACCTTCATTGTGCATGCTTGAATTTGGTTTGACTTCTTGATTTTAATTGACTGCCTTCCTCTCATCCAAATGCCATGAAATTTGATATGCTTGCCATGCTAGATGTTAGGATTGAATGTGATTTATTTGATGATTTTTGAGATTGTTTGGGTTGACTTTTGAATGAAGTCATTCTGTTGACTTTTGTGTGCTTTCATTTGCCTTACTTTGACTTCAAATGTTCATGAAATGATAATAATGCATGATGTGAATGTGGGTCCAATTGAAATAGCTTCTTAAATGTTTGAACTTGACTTTGGTTGACTTTTCTTTGCTGTTTTGACTTTTTCTTTCATCCTTGACCCTAGGCTAGTCCTAGTGGTCTTTTGAGCTTACAATTGAGTTCCTGTTTCAGGTTAAGCACCAATATCTCAAAGATCCCTCAAACTTGTTTGAACTTGATTGTTTATCATATGCTAACCTTTGTTTTGTAGGTTTGACTCATGTGTTTGAGTCTTGTGCCTTGCACAGTTGACCATCTGTGTTGACTGTTTACCAATTCCTTTTGATTTAAACTTTTGAACTGTTTGCTGATTGTTTTGACTCTTTCAGGTACCCTTAGTTGCTTAAGTTCTCTGAACTTGCTTTGCTTTGCTTTTTAGCAACTTGCTTGAGGTATAATCTCTTTTACTTCATGTAGTCTGGAGACCCGGTCTGTTATTTGACCGGGCAAACTGTCTGAAGTCCTCCTTAAGAGGCAATGCTTGTGTGTGTTTAAATTTTGTCCCAAGCAGGAAAAGTCCTTCAAGTAAGGCAATTGGTGGAAGGTAGGGATATGCAATCTATCCCCCACTACTCTTGTTGTGTCATCCCTCTGCTCACACTGCTGTGTGTTGATGCATTGGGGTACAAACCCAAGATCTTGTACAAAGTGTACAGTGTCAGAGTCTTCGAGTATAGAAGGGTTCCCACTTTCTGGACCCATGCTCATCTGTCTATTAGCTCTCCCTGGCCAGGGATAGGAGCTGTGAGGTCTCATCCTCACTTCATCCTTTCATCTGCTTCACCTTAGCCCCTCAATGGCAAGGTTAAGAGCAACACTTACCCTATTCCAGTTGGCCCTAGTGCCTAACCTTTTGCTTGAGCCTCTTGTATGTATATAGAGTGTGCTTCCTGTGATTGATTTGCTTGCTTTGCCTCCTTAGGTTTAGCTTAGACTTGCCCTTGTGCAAGGTAGGTTGTGCTTGACTTGCTTCCTGTGCAAGTCAAGTCTGTGTGGCTTAACCCTTGTGTGAGCCACGTTTAGAGTTGTTTGGCCGAACTACGGCAACTCTGATTCTCATGTTCAGATGAGATACGTAGGCACGAGACGCGATGTCTTGCCGAGTTTGACTAACCGCTAACATCTAACTCTCTTCTCTCACCCTTGCTGTGATTGAGATATCCCCTTTCTCTTGCCCTAGTTGCAATCGAGACCCTTGCTTCCTGTGCAAGCCTTGTCTAGGATAGGTTGGCCCTCGTGCCATTTAGCTAGAAACCTTAACTTAGGGTTGACTTTTGCATGACAACATCTAGCCTCGAGTCGTAGTCTCCCTAGAGTTGTGTCTCCCTCTGTTATCTGGTTAGGCTAGATCCTTTGTCCCTGCGTAGGGGAACTACATCGCCCTGATCTTCACACCAGATGAAGTATGTAGGCAGGAGATTGAGCTGATCTCTCTGGGCGCCCTTTTCTTTCTTTTGTTTGTGTTGTCTGACCTTTGCTAGGCTCGAGTCCGCGACTCCTTAGCATTTGCTGTCTGTTTGTTTGTGTGTGTTTGACAGTTATAGGCTGAGTCCCCGACTCCCTATTAACTTGTTGTGTTGTTGTGTGCTTGGAAGCCGATGTAAGTCCATCGAGTGGCATTTGGGTTCCAGTGTGCGTGTGTTTAGGTTCGGATGCTGACATAAGTCCAGTGATTGGCAGTCGGGCTCCACGTTTGCCTGTGTCCTGTTTGTTTGTGTGCGTGTCAGCCGAGCTACGAATGCTCTGATTCTTCTCTCGTCCGAGAAGATACGTATGCATAGGATGCGACATCCTAGCGAGCATGTGTCGTCTCCCCAGTCCGAACTACTTCGACTCTGATGTCTATGCCTGATAGACTAAGTAGGCCCAGGATGCGACATCTTGCCGAGTCAGTTTCAGTCAGTCTCTTTCGTTTCTTTCAGCTAGTGTGTGTGTGTTTGAGCAGTGTTTAGCAACCATTTATCCTTCCTTTTGTGCGTGGATCCCGTAGAGTACTACGGATGCGTAGGGGGCCTAATACCTTCCCTTCGCATAACCGACTCCCGAACCCATCCTCTTTGGTCGCGAGACCATGTTCTTTCCAGGTTTACTTCGAGCGTTTCCTTTCCCTCTTTTGGGGATAAATAACGCACGGTGGCGGCTCTGTTGTTTCTTTTTTCCCGTCGGTTTTTCGCGTAATGCGACAGGAGGAAGTTCAAATTCAACTTGAAAATGCATGTGCCAAGAAGAAACATTATAGGTCATTTTGGCCCAAGTCCATTGAACAAGTGATATTCCTCAACTTCTAAAATGCATAACTCCTTCATGCAAAATCCGAATGAGGTCAAATTTGTGACTAAATTGAATAGGTTTGAAAGAGCTACAACTTTCATTAAAGAATGCTTCTCATTTGAAGTACATAGAAAAAGTTATTCAAGGTGGAAAAAGTGAACATTTGACTTGGGACATAGAAAATTTTCAAATATGTTTGATTTCCCAAACTTCCAACTCAAAATTCATCATGATACAAGCTTCAAATGAAAAAGTGTTCAACATGAAAGTTGTTTCCCTTGACCTCACCATTCCAGAACTTCCAAGATCACCACCATTGGCCAAAGTAATAAAGGACCTGTGCATGGGTGCAAGTTGAAGGACCATTTGGATGTTTTCCACTTCCATTTTTCATACACAATTGCATGGCCTTCCAACTTGAATTCAGCATGATGCACACTCATTTTTGGATCAGAACACATCATTTCATGGGCCTAGCACATTACATCATCCTACACATATATCATCCTCCATGAGTCCAAAAAGTCAAGAGAATGTCAAGCTAGAAAGATGGTTCATGGTGGTTGACCAGAGAAAGTCAACTAGTCAAAACTGGGGTTCCATAGACCCTATCTCCTTCAATTTTTGTCATATGAAAATGATTCCATGAGAAACGTTACTCAAAATGACATTCCAAAAACTTTAATGTTGAAGTCTAGACGTAGTTTTGCTTGGAAAGTCATTTTTATGGTGAAAGACTATAGGTCATTTTGTCCGAACCCTAGTTTTGAGGTCAACTTTCCAAGACGATAACTTGCTCAATTTTTATGAGATGAAATCCATTAAATTCTAATGATCAAATTCAAGATGTTTACTTCTACGTTTATGTTTGGAGGAAGTTCAAATTCAACTTGAAAATGCATGTGCCAAGAAGAAACATTATAGGTCATTTTGGCCCAAGTCCATTGAACAAGTGATATTCCTCAACTTCTAAAATGCATAACTCCTTCATGCAAAATCCGAATGAGGTCAATTTTGTGACTAAATTGAATAGGTTTGAAAGAGCTACAACTTTCATTAAAGAACGCTTCTCATTTGAAGTCCATAGAAAAAGTTATTCAAGGTGGAAAAAGTGAACATTTGACTTGGGACAAAAAATTTTCAATATGTTTGATTGTCCCAAACTTCCAACTCAAAATTCATCATGATACAAGCTTCAAATGAAAAAGTGTTCAACATGAAAGTTGTTTTCCCTTGACCTCACCATTCCGAGACTTCCACGATCACCACATTTGGCCAAAGTAACAAAGGACCTGTGCATGGGTGCAAGTTGAAGGACCATTTGGATGTTTTCCACTTCCATTTTTCATACACAATTGCATGGCCTTCCAACTTGAATTCAGCATGATGCACACTCATTTTTGGATCAGAACACATCATTTCATGGGCCTAGCACATTACATCATCCTACACATATATCATCCTCCATGAGTCCAAAAGTCAAGAGAATGTCAAGCTAGAAAGATGGTTCATGGTGGTTGACCAGAGAAAGTCAACTAGTCAAAACTGGGGTTCCATAGACCCTATCTCCTTCAATTTTTGTCATATGAAAATGATTCCATGAGAAACGTTACTCAAAATGACATTCCAAAAAACTTTAATGTTGAAGTCTAGACGTAGTTTTGCTTGGAAAGTCAATTTTTATGGTGAAAGACTATAGGTCATTTTGTCCGAACCCTAGTTTGG
>NW_026113412.1:0-25350 GCF_024323335.1 Lathyrus oleraceus
TCATTTTCACTCAAAGACATGCATTTGGAGTGCTTCAACCCATCCTATAATGTTCAAAGCATACTTAGCTCTTTACCCATGTATCCATCTAATAGGTTTAACATTTCAAATAAAAGTAGTTCTACGTTATTTTTCACATTTTGTTTTGTTTTGATAACTTTAACCCATCTTTGTCTTTATAAACTTTCATTTTTTTCATGGTCATAGTTTTAAAACAACCTATTATGATATCAATACATTATATTTTAGAATTTCAAATTTATAAAAATTTCAAATTGCAATACATTACAATTTAAGTCAAAAAAAAATAATCATAAAAATAGACAGATTCTCTTGTTTTAGTGTTTAAAACATATATTAATTTTTAAAAATGGTCTAAAATCAGTAATTCATTCTACCAATGTTGATTTGGTGTAATAAACCTAGTCAGTTTGAGAAGGCTACTATTTTAAACAAATATATTAAGTAGCTATGTAATATTTATCTGAATATATCATTTTAAATCAATGACCATGTTTCCAACTAATATGTTTCACGTTTCTTATAAAAGTAGTTCTACATTATTTTCACCTTTTGTTTTGTTTTCATAACTTTAACCCATCTTTGTCCTTATAAACTTTTATTTTTCTTTATTTCGTTTTTTCATGGTCATTATTTTAAAACAACATAATATGATTATCTATACATTATATTTTAGAATTTTAGATTTAAAAATTCAAATATGAATACATTACAAATTAAGTCAATAAAATTAACAAAACAAATATGCGTACTCTTTTGTTTTAATGTTTAAAACATATATTTAATTTTAAAAATGGTTTAAATAAGTAATTCACTCTACCGATGTTGATTTGATGTAATAAATCTAGTCACCTTGAAAAGGCTATTATGTTAAATAAATACATTAAGTAGTTAATTAATATGTGTATGAATATGTCATTTTAACTCAAACATATGCATTTGGAGTTTTTCAACCCATCCTATAATGTTCAAAGCAAACTTACCTCTTTACCCATGTATCCATCTAATAGGTTTCACGTTTCAAATAAAAGTAGTTCTACGTTATTTACATATTTATTTTGTTTTTGATAACTTTAACCCATCTTCGTCTCTATAAACTTTCATTTTCTTTATTTTTTTCATGGTCCTTATTTTAAAACAACATATTATGATATCAATACATTATATTTTCGAATTTTAGATTTATAGAAATTCAAATATCAAAACATTACCATTTAAGTCAATAAATTAATCATAAAAATTGTCAGATTCTCCTGTTTTAGTGTTAAAACATATATTAGTTTTTAAAAATGGTCTAAAATAAGTACTTCACTCTACCAATGTTGATTTGTGTAATAAACCTAGTCACATTGAGAAGGCTACTATGTTAAACAAATAAATTAAGTAGCTAAGTAATATTTATATGAATATGTCATTTTAAATCAATGACCATTTATCTATCTAACAGGTTTCACGTTTCTTATAAAAGTACTTCTACGTTATTTTCACCTTTTGTTTTGTTTTCATAACTTTAACCCATCTCTATCTTTATAAACTTTTATTTTCTTTATTTCTTTTTTTCATGGTCATTATTTTAAAACAACCTAATATAATATCTATACATTATATTTTATAATTTTAGATTTAAAAAATTCAAATTTGAATACATTAGAAATTAAGTCAATAAAATTAACAAAAAAAATACATATTCTTTTGTTTTAGTGTTTAAAACATATATTGAATTTTAAAAATGGTTTTAAAATAAGTAATTCACTCTGCCAATGTTGATTTGATGTAATAAATCTAGTCACCTTGAGAAGGCTATTATGTTAAATAAATACATTAAATAGCTAAGTAATATGTATATGAATATGTCATTTTCACTCAAAGACATGCATTTGGAGTGTTTCAACCATCCTATAATGTTCAAAGCAAACATAGCTCTTTACCCATGTATCCATCTAATAGGTTTCACGTTTCAATAAAAGTAGTTCTACGTTATTTTCACATTTTGGTTTTTTTTTCATTAGTTTAACCCATCTTTGTCTTTATAAACTCTCATTTTCTTTCTTTTTTTTCATGGTCATTATTTTAAAACAACACACTATGATTTCAATACATTATAGTTTAGAATTTTAGATTTATAAAAATTCAAATATCAATACATTACAATTTAAGTCAATAATATTAATCATAAAAATAGACAGAATCTCTTGTTTTAGTGTTTAAAACGTATTGTTAATTTTTCAAAATGGTTTAAAATAAGTAATTCACTCTACCAATGTTGATTTGATGTAATAAATCTAGTCACCTCGAGAAGGCTATTATGTTAACCAAATACATCAAGTAGCTAGGTCATATGTATATGAATATGTCATTTTCACTCAAAGACATGCATTTGGAGTGCTTCAACCCATCCTATAATGTTCAAAGCATACTTAGCTCTTTACCCATGTATCCATCTAATAGGTTTAACATTTCAAATAAAAGTAGTTCTACGTTATTTTTCACATTTTGTTTTGTTTTGATAACTTTAACCCATCTTTGTCTTTATAAACTTTCATTTTTTTCATGGTCATAGTTTTAAAACAACCTATTATGATATCAATACATTATATTTTAGAATTTCAAATTTATAAAAATTTCAAATTGCAATACATTACAATTTAAGTCAAAAAAATAATCATAAAAATAGACAGATTCTCTTGTTTAGTGTTTAAAACATATATATATTTTAAAAATGGTCTAAAATCAGTAATTCATTCTACCAATGTTGATTTGGTGTAATAAACCTAGTCAGTTTGAGAAGGCTACTATTTTAAACAAATATATTAAGTAGCTATGTAATATTTATCTGAATATATCATTTTAAATCAATGACCATGTTTCCAACTAATATGTTTCACGTTTCTTATAAAAGTAGTTCTACATTATTTTCACCTTTTGTTTTGTTTTCATAACTTTAACCCATCTTTGTCCTTATAAACTTTTATTTTCTTTATTTCGTTTTTTCATGGTCATTATTTTAAAACAACATAATATGATTATCTATACATTATATTTAGAATTTTAGATTTTAAAAATTCAAATATGAATACATTACAAATTAAGTCAATAAAATTAACAAAACAAATATGCGTACTCTTTTGTTTTAATGTTTAAAACATATATTTAATTTTTAAAAATGGTTTAAAATAAGTAATTCACTCTACCGATGTTGATTTGATGTAATAAATCTAGTCACCTTGAAAAGGCTATTATGTTAAATAAATACATTAAGTAGTTAATTAATATGTGTATGAATATGTCATTTTAACTCAAACATATGCATTTGGAGTTTTTCAACCCATCCTATAATGTTCAAAGCAAACTTACCTCTTTACCCATGTATCCATCTAATAGGTTTCACGTTTCAAATAAAAGTAGTTCTACGTTATTTACATATTTTATTTTGTTTTTGATAACTTTAACCCATCTTCGTCTCTATAAACTTTCATTTTCTTTATTTTTTTCATGGTCTTTATTTTAAACAACATATTATGATATCAATACATTATATTTTCGAATTTTAGATTTATAGAAATTCAAATATCAAAACATTACCATTTAAGTCAATAAAATTAATCATAAAAATTGTCAGATTCTCCTGTTTTAGTGTTAAAACATATATTAGTTTTTAAAAATGGTCTAAAATAAGTACTTCACTCTACCAATGTTGATTTGGTGTAATAAACCTAGTCACATTGAGAAGGCTACTATGTTAAACAAATAAATTAAGTAGCTAAGTAATATTTATATGAATATGTCATTTTAAATCAATGACCATTTATCTATCTAACAGGTTTCACGTTTCTTATAAAAGTACTTCTACGTTATTTTCACCTTTTGTTTTGTTTTCATAACTTTAACCCATCTCTATCTTTATAAACTTTTATTTTCTTTATTTCTTTTTTTCATGGTCATTATTTTAAAACAACCTAATATAATATCTATACATTATATTTTATAATTTTAGATTTAAAAAATTCAAATTTGAATACATTAGAAATTAAGTCAATAAAATTAACAAAAAAAAATACATATTCTTTTGTTTTAGTGTTTAAAACATATATTGAATTTTTAAAATGGTTTAAAATAAGTAATTCACTCTGCCAATGTTGATTTGATGTAATAAATCTAGTCACCTTGAGAAGGCTATTATGTTAAATAAATACATTAAATAGCTAAGTAATATGTATATGAATATGTCATTTTCACTCAAAGACATGCATTTGGAGTGCTTCAACCCATCCTATAATGTTCAAAGCATACTTAGCTCTTTACCCATGTATCCATCTAATAGGTTTAACATTTCAAATAAAAGTAGTTCTACGTTATTTTTCACATTTTGTTTTGTTTTGATAACTTTAACCCATCTTTGTCTTTATAAACTTTCATTTTTTTCATGGTCATAGTTTTAAAACAACCTATTATGATATCAATACATTATATTTTAGAATTTCAAATTTATAAAAAATTTCAAATTGCAATACATTACAATTTAAGTCAAAAAAAAAATAATCATAAAAATAGACAGATTCTCTTGTTTTAGTGTTTAAAACATATATTAATTTTTAAAATGGTCTAAAATCAGTAATTCATTCTACCAATGTTGATTTGGTGTAATAAACCTAGTCAGTTTGAGAAGGCTACTATTTTAAACAAATATATTAAGTAGCTATGTAATATTTATCTGAATATATCATTTTAAATCAATGACCATGTTTCCAACTAATATGTTTCACGTTTCTTATAAAAGTAGTTCTACATTATTTTCATCCCTTTTGTTTTGTTTTCATAACTTTAACCCATCTTTGTCCTTATAAACTTTTATTTTCTTTATTTCGTTTTTTCATGGTCATTATTTTAAAACAACATAATATGATTATCTATACATTATATTTTAGAATTTTAGATTTTAAAAAATTCAAATATGAATACATTACAAATTAAGTCAATAAAATTAACAAAACAAATATGCGTACTCTTTTGTTTTAATGTTTAAAACATATATTTAATTTTTAAAAATGGTTTAAAATAAGTAATTCACTCTACCGATGTTGATTTGATGTAATAAATCTAGTCACCTTGAAAAGGCTATTATGTTAAAAAATACATTAAGTAGTTAATTAATATGTGTATGAATATGTCATTTTAACTCAAACATATGCATTTGGAGTTTTTCAACCCATCCTATAATGTTCAAAGCAAACTTACCTCTTTACCCATGTATCCATCTAATAGGTTTCACGTTTCAAATAAAAGTAGTTCTACGTTATTTACATATTTTATTTGTTTTTGATAACTTTAACCCATCTTCGTCTCTATAAACTTTCATTTTCTTTATTTTTTTCATGGTCTTTATTTTAAAACAACATATTATGATATCAATACATTATATTTTCGAATTTAGATTTATAGAAATTCAAATATCAAAACATTACCATTTAAGTCAATAAAATTAATCATAAAAATTGTCAGATTCTCCTGTTTTAGTGTTAAAACATATATTATTTTTTAAAAATGGTCTAAAATAAGTACTTCACTCTACCAATGTTGATTTGGTGTAATAAACCTAGTCACATTGAGAAGGCTACTATGTTAACAAATAAATTAAGTAGCTAAGTAATATTTATATGAATATGTCATTTTAAATCAATGACCATTTATCTATCTAACAGGTTTCACGTTTCTTATAAAGTACTTCTACGTTATTTTCACCTTTTGTTTTGTTTTCATAACTTTAACCCATCTCTATCTTTATAAACTTTTATTTTCTTTATTTCTTTTTTTCATGGTCATTATTTTAAAACAACCTAATATAATATCTATACATTATATTTTATAATTTTAGATTTAAAAAAATTCAAATTTGAATACATTAGAAATTAAGTCAATAAAATTAACAAAAAAAATACATATTCTTTTGTTTTAGTGTTTAAAACATATATTGAATTTTAAAAATGGTTTAAAATAAGTAATTCACACTGCCAATGTTGATTTGATGTAATAAATCTAGTCACCTTGAGAAGGCTATTATGTTAAATAAATACATTAAATAGCTAAGTAATATGTATATGAATATGTCATTTTCACTCAAAGACATGCATTTGGAGTGTTTCAACCATCCTATAATGTTCAAAGCAAACATAGCTCTTTACCCATGTATCCATCTAATAGGTTTCACGTTTCAAATAAAAGTAGTTCTACGTTATTTTCACATTTTGGTTTTTTTTTCATTAGTTTAACCCATCTTTGTCTTTATAAACTCTCATTTTCTTTTTCTTTTTTTTCATGGTCATTATTTTAAACAACACACTATGATTTCAATACATTATAGTTTAGAATTTTAGATTTATAAAATTCAAATATCAATACATTACATTTAAGTCAATAATATTAATCATAAAAATAGACAGAATCTCTTGTTTTAGTGTTTAAAACGTATTGTTAATTTTTCAAAATGGTTTAAAATAAGTAATTCACTCTACCAATGTTGATTTGATGTAATAAATCTAGTCACCTCGAGAAGGCTATTATGTTAAACAAATACATCAAGTAGCTAGGTCATATGTATATGAATATGTCATTTTCACTCAAAGACATGCATTGGAGTGCTTCAACCCATCCTATAATGTTCAAAGCATACTTAGCTCTTTACCCATGTATCCATCTAATAGGTTTAACATTTCAAATAAAAGTAGTTCTACGTTATTTTTCACATTTTGTTTTGTTTTGATAACTTTAACCCATCTTTGTCTTTATAAACTTTCATTTTTTCATGGTCATAGTTTTAAAACAACCTATTATGATATCAATACATTATATTTTAGAATTTCAAATTTATAAAATTTCAAATTGCAATACATTACAATTTAAGTCAAAAAAAAAATAATCATAAAAATAGACAGATTCTCTTGTTTAGTGTTTAAAACATATATTAATTTTAAAAATGGTCTAAAATCAGTAATTCATTCTACCAATGTTGATTTGGTGTAATAAACCTAGTCAGTTTGAGAAGGCTACTATTTTAACAAATATATTAAGTAGCTATGTAATATTTATCTGAATATATCATTTTAAATCAATGACCATGTTTCCAACTAATATGTTTCACGTTTCTTATAAAAGTAGTTCTACATTATTTTCACCTTTTGTTTTGTTTTCATAACTTTAACCCATCTTTGTCCTTATAAACTTTATTTTCTTTATTTCGTTTTTTCATGGTCATTATTTTAAAACAACATAATATGATTATCTATACATTATATTTTAGAATTTTAGATTTTAAAAAATTCAAATATGAATACATTACAAATTAAGTCAATAAAATTAACAAAACAAATATGCGTACTCTTTTGTTTTAATGTTTAAAAACATATATTTAATTTTTAAAAATGGTTTAAAATAAGTAATTCACTCTACCGATGTTGATTTGATGTAATAATCTAGTCACCTTGAAAAGGCTATTATGTTAAATAAATACATTAAGTAGTTAATTAATATGTGTATGAATATGTCATTTTAACTCAAACATATGCATTTGGAGTTTTTCAACCCATCCTATAATGTTCAAAGCAAACTTACCTCTTTACCCATGTATCCATCTAATAGGTTTCACGTTTCAAATAAAAGTAGTTCTACGTTATTTACATATTTTATTTTGTTTTTGATAACTTTAACCCATCTTCGTCTCTATAAACTTTCATTTTCTTTATTTTTTTCATGGTCTTTATTTTAAAACAACATATTATTGTAAGACCCCAATTTTGGCCCTAAGATCCCTCATGGCCCATATCATATCATATCATGGCCTCAAGGATCAATGCATACCTTAGTTGCCCTCCTAGTGGGTGGGATACCTTGTGAGTGTGTTTTTTGATCACCAAGCATGTATTGCATTTGTATATCATTGCTTTTCATATGTTCACTAACCAAATGTACAAAAATATTGTCATCTAACCATGTTGCTTGCAGATGAAGCTAGCTAGGTCAATGCAGTCAAATCAGGCCTTGAGCAATAGATGGTGGCCATTCTTGAAGAATTTGGACACCATGATCTTTCATAAAGAGTTCATATAACTTGTGGTGTCATTTGGAATCAAGATCTCATGTGAAAGAGGCTTGAAATTCGTCGGAATATGGCCCAGTCAAGAAAAGTCAACAAAAGTCAACTGTGGTCAACTGTGGATTTAATCAGTGATCTGATGATTGGAATGATTGGAAAAGTCTCATTCATGTCTATATAAACTTCATTTGGCATTTCAAAGACCAAGGCTGAAGGAATTGAAGTCAAACAGAAAATTTCCCAAAATGGCAAGTGGACCTGTAATCTCAGCTGCCCAAAGTGGAAAGTTGTTCCCCTCAAAATAACTTCATGATACGAGCTTCAAATGGAATTTTGTCCAACATGAAAGTTGAAGATCTTGATCTCACCTTTCCAAAAAGTCCAAGAACTCAAAAATCCCATGTGTGGTTGTCAAAATATGGCTCAGTGAATTTCAAAAAAGACCCGTAATCAGGAGGCCATAACTTCCACATGGATTGTCCAAATTGCAAGTTCTTTATATGCACAAACTCCATTTGACATGTACTTTCATGGTGCATAATTGGATTTCTTCAAAGGTGGTCAATGCAAAAGGTCAAATTTCAACTGGACTCTTAAATGAACCAGGGGCAAAATCGTCCAACTTGTGAAATAATTGGAATTTTTGAGTGGGGATTTTTGCAACACCTCATGAATGGCATTTGAAAATTGTTGGAATATTCACAACATGGCTAGGCCTCATGGTTTGATATCTAGCTTTTGAAATGGACTTGAAAATACATGACATTACCATGACATGGTGAATTTGCAAAGTACATGGTCAATGGAGAGGGGACTTGTTTCTCTACACATCATATATGATATTTTGGACTTGCTTGAATCAAAAATTGGACTGATATGGACTGGTTTAGAGGAAGGGCATAAGGGCCAAATTCACACATAAGCCAATTTTCACTAATTACCATTTTTCACTAATCATGTTTATACTTGAATTAGTGCTCCATATATATAGATAATCTCTAACAGAAACGGAGACTAATCACTTTTCACAATCTAACAGAAAAATTCACAAAGAAAATTCTCTCATTTCTCTCATTTTTTGCTCAAATTTTTCACAACATTTTTGATCATTCACCAAGATTTCATCAATTTGGAGCGAATTTTTCTTTGGATTCTTAACTTGCAGGTAATCTTGAACTTCTGTTGAGGAAGATTGGAGCAAAATCGAAACCAATTCGCAGCTGCTACAAGGTGGTTCTTCCATGGCAGTCGGTGATTCGTGTTGATCGGTGAATCTTTGAGCTGAAATCGCATCACCATCCACCTTCCATAACACTATTCCTCATCTGTTTCTGCAAATCGAGCTCGAAATCGCACGGTTCCGCACTGCTAGCTCCAAGAAAGGTTGGAATCAAAACTCGTAGTTGCTTCGATTTCGTTAGGGATATTGTAGATTGTTCACTGTAGATTATGTATCAACTGGTAGATTGTGATTTCGCTGTAAATTGATTGAGTAATTCGCGATTGAAGTTTATGTACCGAAACCTATTTCGCTCGATTCGCTTCACTCGTTAATTTCTGGACAAAATCATCTGCGTATTTGTGATCCTGAGTTAACGCCGGTTCTAACGGTGTGTAGATTGTGGATTTTCGTTGAAAATTGCTCATAACCGATGTTGAAGATGATGAACAGTGTTGAAGTTCTTCACAAAATCTGGAAAATCCCGTGCATGTTTCTTATGCCTGCGCTTCCATTTCGAAATTTTGTGTACCGCTTGGAACCACCAACCACAACCTGCCACGCCACTTTAGTCATACGACCTCGTTTTGGCATTAGATAGGAAAATTACATTTCTGCCATTTTGTCCAAATTAATTAGTTAATCCATATTAAATCTCAAATAATATTTCAATAAATATTTAAAAACTTCAAAAAATCATATTATTACCAATAATAATCCAAATAAATCCAGACTTTTTTTGATAATCTTCTTTTTTTTCTCTACTTTTTTATAGAATCAAAAAATAAAATGTTGCTTGGTAGAAAAATTAATTGCCATAGAATTCTTTGTAATGTACACAAATTTCACATGTCTTACCATTTTAATTATATAATCACCATACCATATCCAAATTAAATGAAATTTTAGATGTAGGTTCTTGACTCATTTCTGGAATTTTTGACATAGGTTTTATAATTTTTGGACTTCTGGTCTTTGGCTATGATTTATTGAACTTGAAGATGATAAAATGTGACACAATGTGATATGCTGAATTCCCTGAATTTTATGCCATGCTTCCCCTTGGCCAATGGCCTTAATTTTTTGCATGTAGCACATTTGATATGTTAACATTCAATATGATTTTTTGTGGATTTTTATAATCCATTTTCCAATTAATTTGAATTTTTGAGTGCTGCCTAGCATTTTAGGGCTTTACTTGTGTAACCTTTTGTGTATATGTTGCCAAATCTTCATACCTTATCCAATGACTATGATATTTGATAGAGTAGTTCCTAACATGTTAAGCCATCATTTGGCTTTGGTCCTACTAATTTCCCACTTACCATCACTATTTACCACTTAATTGAAGTTAGTGTACATTTTATGACTTCATCTGATTGTGTTTTTGCATGCTTTGACATGTTGAATTAATTCCCATAGTTCCTTTTATCCAAATTGCTTGAAAATTGACATGTAGCTTGTTGAATGTCCTCTGTTTAGGATATAATTTTTGTGGAATTTACTGTGTTGTTTTGATATTTTTTTTGATGTGATCTTGCTGGTTGCTCATATGTGGTTTAACATTGCTCACTTTGCCTTACATGTTGCATAGATTGAGATGTGTACATATTTTGGATATGGGACCAATTGGGATCCCTTTGTTGTTGAAATAGCTTGACTTTGATCATGAATTGGTTGCTGTTTTAGGATTTTTCCTTCTTTTGGATCCTAGGCTAGTCCTAGTGGTCTTATTACTTACATTTGAAGTTGTTTTTGGCTTTTCAGGTTAAGGAGTTAATGATTAAAGGAATTGTTTCACATTTGGGATTATCTTACTTGACTTGTAAACTAATGTGGCTGTTTTGTAGGATGTTGGTTCATGTTGAGCTTTGTGCTATGCACATTATTGTTTGATTATGATTGTACATTGTTGATTATTGTATTGTTGTTTGATTTCGAATGGGATGCTGATCATGTTGGATTGTTTTCAGGTACCCTTTAGTTGCTCAGTTCTCTTAAGAACTTGTGTTGCTTTGCTTATAAGCAATTAGCATTGAGGTATTGCACCTTCTTCTTCATGTAGTCTGGAGACCCAGCCCGTTATTTGGCCGGGCAAATTGTCTGAAGTCCTCCTTAAGAGGCAATGCTTGTGTATGTTTATATTTGTCCCAAGCAGGAAAAGTCCTCATTTGAGGCAATTGGTGGAAGGTAGAGATAAATAGCCTATCTCCCACTATTCCGTGTGTCTTCTCCTTGCTCCCATTACATGGTTGTAGCATTGAGATCCAAACCCAAGATCTATCGAGTCCAATTGGGGAAAGAGTTCCATCTTTCTGAACTCCCCCACATTCTTATATTTACATGCTCTCTCGGACCTGAGATAGAAGCAATGAGGCACACCCCTCATATCCTTTCATCTGCTTCACCTGAGCCCCTCAATGGCCAGGTTAAGAGCGACATCTACCTATTACAGTGGACTTTCATAGTCAAATCCTTTTGATTGAGCCTCCTTGTTTGGCTATAGAGTGTGCTATATGACTATTTGTGATTTATTACTCATTTGTACATGATTGCTTGCTTGCCTTAGTGCATTTAACGTCATTCATTGCTCCTTGTAGCATGTCCATTATTTCATACCTATGTGATTTGTTTACTCACCCATTGAGGAACCAGTTATAAGTCCCTGTGAGTTGGCATCTGTTCCCATGACATGGAAGGGGTAGAGTGTAAGACCTCATTGGTCACTCATACCCATTGCCTAGTGCAATTGTTGTTGTATGTGAGGATTCATTGTAAGTCCCTGTGATGTGGCATTTGTATTCCTAGGATCATACTGTGGAGGTTAACATAAGTCCAGATAGATTGGCAGTTGATTTCCCTGTTTTGTTTTTTTGTTTTATTCTGGTGGAGATTAGTGTAAGTCCATAGAGTGGCTTCTGATATCCTTACTTGTTTTAGGAGACAGGTATAAGACCATTGAGTGGCATCCAGTATCCGCTTTTATTTACTTTCATCTGTTACCATGTTCATATTGTTGCTCATTTGTTGCCTATTCCTAAGGACCCACTTGAATCATCTTCTATATGATTTCAAGAGGTGGACCCTTCTAAGAAGTTTTACATTCCACCATTATCCATTCATCCCATTGTGTCCTACCTTTTCACACATGTTTTAAAAAGATTGAAATAAGTGTTGTGCAAACATTCTCACTTTCTTTCCAAATTAGAAACTTGGACCTTAAGTCCATGATTTTTCAAATTCCATTTTGTAAATACTTCATTTTGAATTGACTTTAATCATACTTTGACTTTTTGTAAATAATCCAAATAACTTCACCCATTCAAATGATTTTGTGGCTTTGTCCATTTTTGTTAAGTTTTCATACATTAGCTATAGGTTTGATTTACCCTAGTTGGTTGATATTAATCTCACCTATTTTGTCCTTAGTAGATGAATTGTAAGTCTTCCTTGCTTATTATAGGGTTAACCCCTCTCTGGCAAGTGGAAGCTTTTCTCACATGGTGGACTAGTTGTTATATAAGGTTGAGTTTTCTCCCGTGGGTAACGTAAGACCTTTGAGCTTGTGTTTTAAAATTGAACTCACTAATTTTTGGAAATCTTTTAGCCGAACTACGGCGTTTTGATCCTTACCTTTGATGGAAGGTACGTAGGCAACGGGTTCATCCGTTCGAACATAAAAATAACTAACTTGTATATTCTTTTCTCATCATCCCAATCATGTTTGCACATTACTTATGTCATAACAAATAATAACTTTGTACAACAAGTGTGAAAAGGGCTCCCTAGGAGTACCTAGGACGCATTGGGTGCCTAACACCTTCCCATTGCGTAATTTACCCCTTATCCAGAATCTCTGATCTTTTTCATTGGTTTTCTACGTGTAAAACTTCTTAGGTTTTTGTTCGCTTTTTAACCAGTCCTTAGGATAAATAAAAGTGCGGTGGCGACTCTATGTTCATTGTATACATTGCTTATGATTTAACCAATAGATCATATAGTAACGAATACACCGCTACAGAAAAGTGGCGACTCTGCTGGGGAATACAAGGTGATCCTTGGTGGTATTGCCTACTTTTCACCATTGTTGTGTGATATATTATTATTTGTTATTTGACGTATTTTTGTACAATTTGGGATAACTGTATTGATTGTAATGTTTGAATTGCTTGATATACAAATGCTGTTTGCTTTGGTGATCTCTGTGAGACGAGTTCTATACCCGAACTCGAGTGCACTCTAGGATAGGAGAATGGCATAGTCTTGTTGACTGGTGTGGAGTAGTCCTTAGCCAGTTGACTTGCGAGTCCATTCACTTGGTGGAGATCATGTTGGATTAATAATGTCACACAAGTTATTTGTGGTTAGGCATTATTCTTTCAATCATGTGCCTTAGAAGCCAAGGACCTTAGTTTACCAAACCCATCTTGGCCTATTTTTAGGACGTAGTGCGGAGGTCGTTCAGATGTAAGTTCTGATGCGATTGTTACGCGATACTACACTCATAAGAGTCTCTCTTGAGAATATTTTTGGAATACGAGTATTCGTTCCTCCGATAATATTCGAGAGATGGGACGATGATTATGGGAACCTCTGGTAGAACATGTCTGGCAGGTTTAAACCCTAGTACACTCCCTTTGGGTGGTTCTTAACCAAGACTCCATGCTCGTGACTCTCAGCCAACCCGTGATTCGTGGTTGAGTCGTTCAAACATCGTTAATATCAATGGATCCCGGATCAGGTGTAAAACCTAAAATCCACCAAAGCGGCTGGTTGATATTAAGGATGTTTGAGCCGGTTCATGTACCGTTAATATCAATGGAACTTGGGTGTCGATAAGGTGAAAACCTAAATCCACCAAAATGGATGATTGATATTAGGGATACAATGAGCTTTCCCACGACCTTTGTTTGGTGTGCCTTGCTTGATCCTTGAGTGTGATTGTTGCATTCATGCATTCATGCATTCATCTGCATCCATATCATCAGATAAAGAGAAAATTTTCAAGGAACTCAAAGGAGTTTATTTGCAAAATTTTCAAACATGAAAAAACCGGGAAAATTTTTTCACCTGATATATCTGATGAGATATTCTCATATACAATCAAAATGTTAATATTTCAAAGTTTGCAAATAAAACCCTCGAGTTCCTTTGAAATAAAAAACAAGCATATGCATAAACACTTCATGCATCATTTGCATAAGCGGGTGTTTTGTTCCGGTCTCCCATCCTGTGGTCTGACCCTGCGATCTTCATTTATTTTGAAGACGCACCTCACCGGTATTATACCAGAGCCAATTCTTCGAGATTGATGGATCATCTAGAGCAAGAGAATTGTGAACTCAAGGAGATTTTGCCAGACTATGTGCTGTTGATGGATTTATTCCTGGTTAACCGATCCCGGGCTGGCATTGGCTACTGTTCTGGGGCATTTAATGAGCAAGGTTTGTTCACGAGTGGAGGATTCACCCATGAGGACCAACCTGAGGAAGAGACTGCTGCTATCTTTGAAGAAGATGCAGAGGATATGAGCAATCTTGTTATTCCTGGTGGTGTCTGCCACAATTGGGTCGCTGTAGATGTTCCTACAGTTATCCATAGATCAGAGTAAATATGCTCACTTTGTTTAAAACCCTTCTCCCATGCCAAAAGGAGAAGTGATGACATTGTTTGGCTCATATATACAATGATATTTTCATTCAATTAATGCATTGTTAAACATTTGTTTTCCATTTGTTTTCACTTTTCGCTTTGCATGAAATCAGTGATCACAAAAAACCTGAAAAACAAGAAAGCAGCTTTTTCATCTGCATAAATGATTTGCTTGTTTAAATACAAAAGCTTTTCGTTATCCAGAATCATTATGCAGGGATTTCTAAACCCATTGAACATAATGATCCAACGCCATCTCCCAATCTTGAGCTCCTTGTATTTGAGGCAGAGGAAGATGATGTTGAGGGGATTCCTGATGAGATTACCCATTTTCTGGAGCACAAAAAGAGGCTCATTCAGCTGTATCACAAGAAGAACCAGCAACAGTCAAACTGGGGCATTACAAATGTAATGTAAAAAAAAAAAAAAAAAAAAAAAAGAGAGAAGAGGGTGAAAAATCAAAGTAAAGGCAAAAATCAGGAAAAATTTTTCAAATAGAAAAAAAGAATAAAAGAAGCCTGATACCCTCAAGTCCCTAGTTGACTGATGCTGAATGGATTCAGAGTCATTATGACCAATTGAATCTGATTGAAGAGAAGCGATTAACTGCCATGTCTCATGGTCAGTTATATCAGCAGAGAATGAAGAAAGCATTCGATAAGAAGGTCAAGCCTCGTGTGTTCCGAGAAGGTGACCTCGTGCTCAAGAAAGTCTTGTCTTTCGTGCCCGATTCCAGGGGCAAGTGGACTCCAAACTACGAGGGTCCATATGTTGTTAAGAGAGCCTTTTCAGGCGGAGCTTTGATGCTTACAACAATGGATGGGGAGGATTTTACTCGTCCTGTGAATTCAGATGCAGTTAAGAGATACTTTGCCTAATAAAAAAAGTATATGCAAATGAAAAACAGAATAGCTTGCTAAGTTGAAAACCCGAAAGGGCGGCTTAGGCAAAAATGAGCGTCTCGGTGGAGAACCTGCAAGGGTAATCCAGGCAAAAGTTAGAGACTTGATAAAAAAGCATATTTGCATCCCGCTAGATTGAGTACCTCACTCTGGGGCAATCTAGGCAAAAATTAGGGATCAGGCAAGTAACTGCATCCTGACAAGACTTTCTGTTTCACCAGCCGTCTTTTCGTCAGAAGATTCTCAATTCGTCGTCGACTGAAGCTTCGAATACATCGAGATTCAAATTGGTAGAGAAAGGATCATTATGTTCAATGTAGCCCTCTTCCAATATATATCACTGATTTCAAATTTGTACAGATCTATGGAGTCTTGCCATTTGCAGACTACCATTCCATCAAATAAATTTGAGCTTTTATCCGATTATTTGCACTCTTATTTGTTTCAATTCAACAAATGTTTTGCATGTCTTAATTGATAAAAATATCATTGTTTTAAAAACAAAATTTTTCAAAATTATTGTTTTAAACAAAGTGAACATTCACAATGATAAAAGGATACTCACAGAATTTCTCAGTGCTCTCCCAAGGGTGGCATGATTCCAACAGGTAAGACATTTGTTCATACTTCCGGTTTGGTTTGTATCCTTCTTCTCCAGATTTGATTGTTGGGGATGGTTCCCTAAGCAGAGCTTCTGTGGATTTTGACTCCCCGAAGCAGAGTGTGTGTTGAAGACTCGGTCTGTTCTCCAGCAGTAGTCTCTCCCCGGCTTGATTGCTCAGTTGTTCAGAATTTGTGGTTAAGGGGTTGGTATCCCCGTATCCCGTATTTCTCCCCAAGTGAGTTGCCAGCATAATTGCAAGTCGAGTTGTTGGTGGGGTTGTTCCCCCAAGCAGAGTGTTGTTGAAGACTCAGTTTTCTCCAGCAGCAGTTTTCCTGAGCATGGATGATTTCCTTGTGGGAGATTCGGCGGTTGATGGTTTGTCACCTTGGTGCCTCGTCACTTCCTCCAGTGGGTCGCTATTCCCCAGACTTTATTTGTCTCCTTGGCGAGTAGAGCAAGTTATTGATATCCCCATTGCAGTCGCGAGCAGAGTTGTTGTCAATCTCCCCAGCGCAGTTGCCAGCGGATTTATCTGTTTTTCTCAGCACGGTCACTTTCCTTTTGGAAGACTCGGTAAGTCAGTGGTTTGATACCCGGTACTTTACCTTTTCCCCGGCAAAGTCGTCAGTGGATTTGTTGCTTTCGCTCTATCAGAATGGTTGTTATTCTCAGCAGAGCAGGATTTATTTCCCTACTCCATGGTTGATTGGGCTGATATCCCGTATTTTCATCCAACTTTCTCCAGCATTTGTCTGCAGAGCGGTTGTTGTGGCAGTATTGCCTGTTGAACCTCCTTCAATCCCCGGTATGGTCGGTCGATAGCTCCGTCATCCAAAGATTGTATGGATTTCCTGATTACTTTTCGATCCTCAGTAGAGCGGATTTTATTGCAGAATCTGCTGATGTGATCCGACAGATGTGTGTTCGCCCCGAGTAGAGTGATTTGTTGCAGAATCTACTTGTTTGGTGTTTTCCTTCCTCAGTGGGTTGTTCCCCAAGAGAGTAGTAGCTGATATCCCCAGTAGAGTTGCTTGTGCAGCCAAACTCTATCCGGTTGACCTTTGCTCCCTCAGTGGGTTGTTCCCCAATGGAGCTATGTTGGATCCGTTTCCATAACAGTGTTTGCTAGGATCCCCTGCAGGACTTTGAGATTCTCTTGTTCCCCGACAGATTTGTCTTTGTGGCTCTTTGCCTGTTGCGACTTTCTGTGCCCCAGTTGGGATGATCGCTGATCCATTGCTCAGAGATTTGGTATTCTCCAGATATCTCTGATTCTTTTGCTTCTGCTTCCCAGCAGTACCCGCAGATCTTTGCTTTGTAGCATGTAGATCTCCAGCAGAATTGGCTTTCCAGTTGGTTTTTCCCCTGGAAGTATAATACCGGACGCTTGATTCCTGGATTGTTATGTTAGAATCGTCTGTTTTGTCAGCATTCATCAAACATAAATCACGCATATTCATGCATATTCATAAACATTCAGATATTCATGTTGCATCTTTGCCATATATCCTTTGTTTGTTGTTCCCTGCTATGGTGATATAGATCTTTATAGATCTTCCTAAGCAGATGTCGGGTGTTAAATCTCTCCATATAGAGTCAGCCCCATAAGCAGAAAATGTCTGTCTTTCCTTCTGCGGTTCCCCACTGAGATATACCCTCGTGGATGACGGTTTCTTCCGTTTCCTCCCAACACATATATTGGGATGGATGTTCCTATTTGAGTTATATCCTCATTAGGACGTGTCTTGATTCAGTCTGTCTTTTCGGATCTTTCCTGAATTGACATTTGTCGTCTGTTCATTGTGTTTCCCTGTGGTGATTTTTATCCCCAGCGGAGTTTTCGGGCCTCTACCCTGGTACCGGTAGTTGTAAGTCCTATTGTTCCTCCTTTCCTCTTGGCAGAATTTGTGGTTATATACCTTTCATTCCTCCGCAAGAGTCGATTTTGGCCTCTACCCTTATACCGGTAGTTGTAAGTCCTATTTTTCCTGGCTTTCTTGGCAGAACTTGTGGTTATGTACCTTTTAGTCCCCAGCCAGAGTTGTTGGTTTTCTACCTGATAGTCGGTAGTCGTAAATCCTAATTCCTTACTCTCCAACAGAGTTTGCGGTCTGTTATAAAACCTCATTTTTGGTTTCCGTGCGGATTTATGATTTGTTCTATCCCCACGCAGAGTTTTTGGTTTTCTACCCCGTATTCGGTAGATGTAAACCCTAATTCGTGGTTATTCCCACCAGAGTATGGCTTCTACCCCGTATTCGGTAGTCGTAAGTCCTATCTCTTTTCCCCTAGCAGCGGTAACCTTTGTGGTTCGATCTGTTTGTTGGTGAATTCTTCTGTTGTTGTGGTTTTATTCCCTAACAGAGTTGGTATCTCCCTGCGGTGATTTATATCCCCAGTGGAGTTTGTGGTCTTCTACCCCGTATTCGGTAGTTGTAAATCCTATGTCGCTGTGATTTTGCTCCCCAGCGGAGTTGTATCTTATGGTACATGTGGATAATTGCCGGTTGCTAGCAATTTTATCCTCAGTTGAGTCTTTGGTTTCTTACCCAGTAGTCGGTATTGTTAAACCCCTTGTTCTCTCAGCCAGATTTTTGGTCTTCTGCCCCGTATTCGGTAGATGTAAACCCTAATCCCCTTTGTGGTTATCTTCATTCAATATGCGATGTTGATATTCCTTCCTGCTTTGGGTAGTTGCTCTTGAGTAAGCACTTATATTCCCAGCAGTCTTTCGGATCATTGCCGGATGCTTGCAATGTTATCCTTTTGAAGTCGCCAGTGGGTCTTTTCACCGTTTGCTAGTGATTTGTTCCCCGGATCATTGATTGCTTATCAATGTATTCCCAGTTTTGTGGATAATTGCCGGATGCTTGCAATTTATCCCCAGTGAGTCTTTCATTTACCCTTTTGTTGGTAATGTTGTTACTCCCTTTGATTGGTCATCATTATATGCCTGTTTGATATCCCGATGCCTTTCTTTTCGGTCGATTTATCCTTTATTAACCTTTATACCGGTTGTGGATAATCTTCCATGCGAGTATACTATCCACGTTCTGACGGTAATGGATAATATATCTCATGCACTCTTCAGTTGAAGCCTTTTGTGTTTCCCTGGTCGAGTAAGATTCGTTATTTCCCTTTGCGGAGTCGAATATTCTTGTTGTTGGATAATTGCCGGATGCTTGCAATTTATCCCTTGAGTTGTCTTTCGTTTACCCGGATGCTTGGTATCGATTGTCTCTCTTTTTGGTTAGTCACCTATACTTTGGTATCTCTGGTGTCTTTTCCTTTCGAGTATATTATTCACGGTCTGCCGGTAATGAATAATGTGTCTCATGCGCTCTTTGGTTGGAGTCCTTTGTTGATTTTCCCCACCTGAGCAAGATTCGTATTCTTTGTAGAATCGAATATCCATCCTTTAACCAGTTTGTGTTTCGGATGTGTGTTTTGGCATATATACCAATTCACGTTTGCGGTAGATCACCTATTATATGCTTCGGTATCTCTGGTGTTTCTTACCATGCGAGTTTATTATCTACGTTCTGACGGTAATAGATAATATGTCTCATGCGAGTATCTTATCCACGGTCTGCCGGTAATGGATATTATATCTCATGCACTCTTTGGGTTTGTGTCCCCAGTTGAGTAAGGTTCGCTTTCCTGTTGTGGATTCGGATGTCCATCCTGTAAGTTGATTTTGCTTCTTCAAGCCCTCCTTTTGGATGATGAGTGTCTTGGCATATATACCAATTCACGTTCTGTCGGTCACCTATTATATACCTCGGTATCCCTGGTGTTCCTTTCTGTCTACTCCCTATTATGACCTTGGTCCCCTGTGGAGTCAGATTTTCCTGAGTTTCGTACCCTTTGTTGGTCTTTCTCAGATGTTGGTTATCTCTCACCTTTATACCGGTCTCAGATATTCATTCTTCCCGAGTTTGTTACCCTTATGCCGGTAACACCTCACTTCTTGTTGCTTTCCCAGGAGAGTCTCTTTGTTAGACATTCCCCTGCGGAGTTTCCTTTGGTGATTTTTACCCCTTTGCTATATGGGTGTTTATCCCCCAATATATGCATTTTCCCGGCAGGGAGGTTCTATGTGAATCTTTTCCTGGTCCGAGTCCGGATCTTTATCCGGAGTATCCTTTGTGGATAACTTAAGTCAGCTTATGTCTTTCCAATGGATTTATTTTCCTCTGGAGTTCTTTATTCCCCAGTGCGAGTCCTTTGCTTCCCCAGCAAGTTCTCCATTCCGATGTCTGTTATCCCCACTCGGAGTCGTGTCTTGTTCACGCTGTGTCAGTTTTGTATCCCTAATCAAAGTCGTGTCCTGCTCACGCGTTCTTCTTCTTACTATCCCCTATAAGAGTCTTGTTAGAATCTCTGTTCCTGGTGAGTGTATTACTCCGATGGATCGTCTTTTCTTCTGTGCGAATCATATATTCCCCACAGAATTTGCTTTTGCATGCATACATCTGCATCATGAGGTCTCTTAGGGACCAAAATTCGTCTCATTACTATTATTTAAGCCCATTCTACCGCGTCGAGATGAAGATTTCTAAACTTCACTTCTCCGGCTAGAATGACCTTAAATAGGGGCATCTGTAAGACCCCAATTTTGGCCCTAAGATCCCTCATGGCCCATATCATATCATATCATGGCCTCAAGGATCAATGCATACCTTAGTTGCCCTCCTAGTGGGTGGGATACCTTGTGAGTGTGTTTTTTGATCACCAAGCATGTATTGCATTTGTATATCATTGCTTTTCATATGTTCACTAACCAAATGTACAAAAATATTGTCATCTAACCATGTTGCTTGCAGATGAAGCTAGCTAGGTCAATGCAGTCAAATCAGGCCTTGAGCAATAGATGGTGGCCATTCTTGAAGAATTTGGACACCATGATCTTTCATAAAGAGTTCATATAACTTGTGGTGTCATTTGGAATCAAGATCTCATGTGAAAGAGGCTTGAAATTCGTCGGAATATGGCCCAGTCAAGAAAAGTCAACAAAAGTCAACTGTGGTCAACTGTGGATTTAATCAGTGATCTGATGATTGGAATTGATTGGAAAAGTCTCATTCATGTCTATATAAACTTCATTTGGCATTTCAAAGACCAAGGCTGAAGGAATTGAAGTCAAACAGAAAATTTCCCAAAATGGCAAGTGGACCTGTAATCTCAGCTGCCCAAAGTGGAAAGTTGTTCCCCTCAAAATAACTTCATGATACGAGCTTCAAATGGAATTTTGTCCAACATGAAAGTTGAATATCTTGATCTCACCTTTCCAAAAAGTCCAAGAACTCAAAAATCCCATGTGTGGTTGTCAAAATATGGCTCAGTGAATTTCAAAAAAGACCCGTAATCAGGAGGCCATAACTTCCACATGGATTGTCCAAATTGCAAGTTCTTTATATGCACAAACTCCATTTGACATGTACTTTCATGGTGCATAATTGGATTTCTTCAAAGGTGGTCAATGCAAAAGGTCAAATTTCAACTGGACTCTTAAATGAACCAGGGGCAAAATCGTCCAACTTGTGAAATAATTGGAATTTTTGAGTGGGGATTTTTGCAACACCTCATGAATGGCATTTGAAAATTGTTGGAATATTCACAACATGGCTAGGCCTCATGGTTTGATATCTAGCTTTTGAAATGGACTTGAAAATACATGACATTACCATGACATGGTGAATTTGCAAAGTACATGGTCAATGGAGAGGGGACTTGTTTCTACACATCATATATGATATTTTGGACTTGCTTGAATCAAAAAATTGGACTGATATGGACTGGTTTAGAGGAAGGGCATAAGGGCCAAATTCACACATAAGCCAATTTTCACTAATTACCATTTTTTCACTAATCATGTTTATACTTGAATTAGTGCTCCATATATATAGATAATCTCTAACAGAAACGGAGACTAATCACTTTTCACAATCTAACAGAAAAATTCACAAAGAAAATTCTCTCATTTCTCTCATTTTTTGCTCAAAATTTTTCACAACATTTTTGATCATTCACCAAGATTTCATCAATTTGGAGCGAATTTTTCTTTGGATTCTTAACTTGCAGGTAATCTTGAACTTCTGTTGAGGAAGATTGGAGCAAAATCGAAACCAATTCGCAGCTGCTACAAGGTGGTTCTTCCATGGCAGTCGGTGATTCGTGTTGATCGGTGAATCTTTGAGCTGAAATCGCATCACCATCCACCTTCCATAACACTATTCCTCATCTGTTTCTGCAAATCGAGCTCGAAATCGCACGGTTCCGCACTGCTAGCTCCAAGAAAGGTTGGAATCAAAACTCGTAGTTGCTTCGATTTCGTTAGGGATATTGTAGATTGTTCACTGTAGATTATGTATCAACTGGTAGATTGTGATTTCGCTGTAAATTGATTGAGTAATTCGCGATTGAAGTTTATGTACCGAAACCTATTTCGCTCGATTCGCTTCACTCGTTAATTTCTGGACAAAATCATCTGCGTATTTGTGATCCTGAGTTAACGCCGGTTCTAACGGTGTGTAGATTGTGGATTTTCGTTGAAAATTGCTCATAACCGATGTTGAAGATGATGAACAGTGTTGAAGTTCTTCACAAAATCTGGAAAATCCCGTGCATGTTTCTTATGCCTGCGCTTCCATTTCGAAATTTTGTGTACCGCTTGGAACCACCAACCACAACCTGCCACGCCACTTTAGTCATACGACCTCGTTTTGGCATTAGATAGGAAAATTACATTTCTGCCATTTTGTCCAAATTAATTAGTTAATCCATATTAAATCTCAAATAATATTTCAATAAATATTTAAAAACTTCAAAAAATCATATTATTACCAATAATAATCCAAATAAATCCAGACTTTTTTTGATAATCTTCTTTTTTTTCTCTACTTTTTTATAGAATCAAAAAATAAAATGTTGCTTGGTAGAAAAATTAATTGCCATAGAATTCTTTGTAATGTACACAAATTTCACATGTCTTACCATTTTAATTATATAATCACCATACCATATCCAAATTAAATGAAATTTTAGATGTAGGTTCTTGACTCATTTCTGGAATTTTTGACATAGGTTTTATAATTTTTGGACTTCTGGTCTTTGGCTATGATTTATTGAACTTGAAGATGATAAAATGTGACACAATGTGATATGCTGAATTCCCTGAATTTTATGCCATGCTTCCCCTTGGCCAATGGCCTTAATTTTTTGCATGTAGCACATTTGATATGTTAACATTCAATATGATTTTTTGTGGATTTTTATAATCCATTTTCCAATTAATTTGAATTTTTGAGTGCTGCCTAGCATTTTAGGGCTTTACTTGTGTAACCTTTTGTGTATATGTTGCCAAATCTTCATACCTTATCCAATGACTATGATATTTGATAGAGTAGTTCCTAACATGTTAAGCCATCATTTGGCTTTGGTCCTACTAATTTCCCACTTACCATCACTATTTACCACTTAATTGAAGTTAGTGTACATTTTATGACTTCATCTGATTGTGTTTTTGCATGCTTTGACATGTTGAATTAATTCCCATAGTTCCTTTTATCCAAATTGCTTGAAAATTGACATGTAGCTTGTTGAATGTCCTCTGTTTAGGATATAATTTTTGTGGAATTTACTGTGTTGTTTTGATATTTTTTTTGATGTGATCTTGCTGGTTGCTCATATGTGGTTTAACATTGCTCACTTTGCCTTACATGTTGCATAGATTGAGATGTGTACATATTTTGGATATGGGACCAATTGGGATCCCTTTGTTGTTGAAATAGCTTGACTTTGATCATGAATTGGTTGCTGTTTTAGGATTTTTCCTTCTTTTGGATCCTAGGCTAGTCCTAGTGGTCTTATTACTTACATTTGAAGTTGTTTTTGGCTTTTCAGGTTAAGGAGTTAATGATTAAAGGAATTGTTTCACATTTGGGATTATCTTACTTGACTTGTAAACTAATGTGGCTGTTTTGTAGGATGTTGGTTCATGTTGAGCTTTGTGCTATGCACATTATTGTTTGATTATGATTGTACATTGTTGATTATTGTATTGTTGTTTGATTTCGAATGGGATGCTGATCATGTTGGATTGTTTTCAGGTACCCTTTAGTTGCTCAGTTCTCTTAAGAACTTGTGTTGCTTTGCTTATAAGCAATTAGCATTGAGGTATTGCACCTTCTTCTTCATGTAGTCTGGAGACCCGGCCCGTTATTTGGCCGGGCAAATTGTCTGAAGTCCTCCTTAAGAGGCAATGCTTGTGTATGTTTATATTTGTCCCAAGCAGGAAAAGTCCTCATTTGAGGCAATTGGTGGAAGGTAGAGATAAATAGCCTATCTCCCACTATTCCGTGTGTCTTCTCCTTGCTCCCATTACATGGTTGTAGCATTGAGATCCAAACCCAAGATCTATCGAGTCCAATTGGGGAAAGAGTTCCATCTTTCTGAACTCCCCCACATTCTTATATTTACATGCTCTCTCGGACCTGAGATAGAAGCAATGAGGCACACCCCTCATATCCTTTCATCTGCTTCACCTGAGCCCCTCAATGGCCAGGTTAAGAGCGACATCTACCTATTACAGTGGACTTTCATAGTCAAATCCTTTTGATTGAGCCTCCTTGTTTGGCTATAGAGTGTGCTATATGACTATTTGTGATTTATTACTCATTTGTACATGATTGCTTGCTTGCCTTAGTGCATTTAACGTCATTCATTGCTCCTTGTAGCATGTCCATTATTTCATACCTATGTGATTTGTTTACTCACCCATTGAGGAACCAGTTATAAGTCCCTGTGAGTTGGCATCTGTTCCCATGACATGGAAGGGGTAGAGTGTAAGACCTCATTGGTCACT
>NW_026113413.1:0-25330 GCF_024323335.1 Lathyrus oleraceus
TTTTCCCATTCATCCCTTGATGTCTGGTCTCCTTCTCCGTTGGTGTCGATAAACGTCGATTTTTCCTAGTTGTCCGTTGACATCTAGATGTATTTCTTTTCCTTCATCCGTTGATGTCTGGTTACCTCTCTGTGGTTTCGATAAACGTTGAGTTTTTTCCCATTCGTCCGTTGACGTATGGTTGTATATTTCTTTCCCATTCATCTGTTGATGTTTGGTTACCTCTCCGTTGGTTTCGATAAACGTTGAGTTTTTTCCCATTCGTTCGATGACGTCTGGTTGTATCCCTTTCTTTCCATTCATCCGCTGAGGTCTGGTCACCTCTCCGTTGGTTTCGATAAACGTTGAGTTTTTTCCTGGTCGTCCATTGACGTCTGGTTGTGATTTCTATTCCCATTCATCATCTTTCGATGCCTGGATGTGGTTCCTTTTTATGGAAAAAATCAAAATCCCCAGTGGAATCGTTGGTAAACGACTTGTTTGGCCCAGTAACAAATATCAGATCCCAGTGGAAGTTGTCCTTGGTGTACAGTCTGTTCTTGGATCCCCGCAGAGTGCAAATTTCTACGGTTCTTTGGTATTCAATCCCTGTTACCTTGAAGGTCTGACATCGTTGCTTTCATCCGTTCGGGTTCCCAGTTGATTGAATAGGGGCAGCTGTAGCACCTCAAATTTGCACCTCTCATTTTGTACATACATTTCATTTTAGGTCATTAACATTGCATTTCATTTACATAAGTCCATCACCAAGTCATCAGTCAGACTGGTCAGGAGGTTCAGTTGTGCAAGCAAGCAAGTGTATTTTCAATGGAATCAAAGCCCTATGATTGGTTCAATGAGTTCATATGATTCAAGGATCATTTTGAGGTGGTTTGGCCAAAGATTGGATGTTCAAAGTTCATCAGGTCATGATCAATTCATCTGAAACCCTAGAAAGTCAACCAAAGTCAACTGTCAATTCAATCATGGATTTGAAGGTGGGAGATGGTTAGAGAGCCTCATTCATGTCCATACAAGTCTCATTTGACATTTCAAACATCAACAATGAAGAATTTGAGGTCAGATGAAAGTTTCCAAATATAGTAAGTGACCTGTAATTCGAAATTGCCAAAAATGGAAAGGTTTTCTCCTCAAGATTACATCATTAAGAAAGCTTCAAATGAAATTTTGTCCAACATGAAAGTTGAATATCTTTCTCTCCCCTTTCCAAAAAGTCCAAGATCATGAATTTCTCATGTATGGTTGAAGAGATATGGATCAAACATGGCCAAGTGAACTTGAACTTCAAACATGCATAACTTTCAAACCATAAGGCCAAATGGAGTGGTTCTTTTTGAAACATTTTTCTCTTGATCTATACTATCCAAAACACGCATCATATGCCATGCATTCCCATTATAAAATATTTGGTTTTCATTTGAATTTGGAGGGAAATTTCAAATTTGAAAATTAAGCATTGTTTTCACATTTTACCATTTGCACTTGGCTCAAAACAGAATTTCAAATGATTTCCAAGCCAATTTCGTGCACTGTGCCATTGGTAATCTCATGCATGAGGTGCATTGGCCAATTTGCATTTACACTCTCTTTTCACTAATCCATTGGCAATTGGCTTAATTGTGATTAACAACATGATTAGGAGCTCATATATATAGATAATCATAACAGAAAACTGCATCAACATCATCACATTTTCAGATCAGAAATTTTTCTTCACACTTTTTCTCTCAAACTTTTGCAATTTTCTTCAAACCAATTCATCATCCATTGATCAAATCATCATCTAGAAGGATTATGGCGCATGTTTGAAGCAAGAACCATTACAATTTATTCAGATTTGAAGCAGCTCGAAGCTTGCATTCATTTATGGCAGTTGGAAATTCTGGCCAGATCGTGCAAGATTAAGTCACAAACATTCATCCATTCAATCATACAAGAGCATTGGAGCATCTGTTTGAGCTGTTCAAGGCCTGAATAAACCAATTCCACTTCTGCATCTTCAACAAGGTCAGAATTCAATTCCCTTAATTCATGAAATTGATAGGTGATAGTTGTAGATCTTTGAACACTGAGCAAACTGAGCTTTAGATCACTAAATTCCATGCAGTATTGTGTTAGTTATGGTGATTTTAAGTTGGACATGTGAAACTTCATGGCTTCGAATCTTTGAATATATGTTGAATTAGGTTAAATTAGATATGGATTGTTGATGTATGATGAGAGATGAACATGATGATGTGCGTATTTTGTATTTCTGTGCACTCTTGTTCTTGAGCATGAAGAACATGATGAATGCGTATGAAGTTGTTAGGGTTTGCGTTTCCAGATTTCGTTTGATCCATTCCAGCGCTTGTTTGCATGTGTTTATGTGTTTATGGACATGTATTGGTCCAGCTGTTGCATGCGTGGCTAATTGATTGGTCTTCATTGTTTCGCCTGCCACGTAGATTAAGTGAAATGGTGCGTTTCACATAATAGTTGTCGCATCACGCGAAAAACCGGCGGGAAAACAAGAACAACAGAGCCGCCACCGTGCGTTATTTGTCCCAAAAGAGGGAAAGGAAACGCTCAGAGTAAACCTGGAAAAAACATGGTCTCGCGACCAAAGAGAATGGGATCGGGAGTCGGTTATGCGAAGGGAAGGTATTAGCACCCTACGCATCCGTAGTACTCTACGGGATCCACGCACAATAGAAAGGAAAATGGTTGCTAAAACGCTGCTCACACACACACACACACACTGGCTGAAGGAGACACAAGAAAACAGACAAGACTGACTCGGCAGGACATCGTATCCTGGGCCTACTTAGTCTATCAGGCATAGACATCAGAGTCGAAGTAGTTCGGACCGGGGAAACGACACATGCTCGCTAGGATGTCGCATCCTATGCATGCGTATCTCCTTGGACGAAGGAAGAATCAGAGCATTCGTAGCTCGGCTGACACGCACACAAACAAACACAGGCAAAGGCAAACGTGGAGCCTGAATGCCAATCACTGGACTTATATCAGCATCCGAACCAAAACACACACAAGAAGGCAAACATGGAGCCTGAATGCCAATCACTGGACTTACATCAGCATCCGAACCAAAACATACACTGGAACCCAAATGCCACTCGATGGACTTACATCAGCTTCCGAACCAAAACACACACTGGAACCCAAATGCCACTCGATGGACTTACATCAGCTTCCAAGCACACGACAAGACAAAACAAAGACACAGGCGCCCGGAGAGATCTGCTCATCTCCTGCCTACGTACCTCATCTGGTATGAGGATCAGGGCGACGTAGTTCCCCTACGCAGGGATAAAGGACTAGCCTAACCAGATAACAGAGGGAGACACAACACTAGGGAGACTACGACTCGAGCCTAGATGTTATCATGCAAAATCATCCCTAAGTTAAGGTTTCTAGCTAACTGGCACGGGGAGCCAGCCTATCCTAATCATGACTTGCACAGGAAGCAAGCCACACACACACTTAACTTGCACAGGAAGCAAGTCAAGCACAACCTAACTTGCACAGGAAGCAAGTCTAAACTAACCCTAACTTGCACAGGAAGCAAGTCAAACAAACATACAAGCACAGATAGCACACACTATACACAAGCAAGTGGCTCAAACAAGGGTTAGGTTTTAGGCGAGGGGTCATATCAACCTCAACAAACAAACCTCTGGAACTGGGTGAATGTGCTCTTAACCTTGCCATTGAGGGGCTAAGGTGAAGCAGATGAAAGGTGAGTGAAGATAAGACTTCACAGCTCTTATCCCTGGCCTGGGAGAGCTTAAAACAAGAATGTGTGGGTTCAGAAAGTGGGAACCCTTCTACACATTTAAAACTGACTCAACTGTACAATTGTACAAGATCTTAGGTTTGTATCTGCAATGCATCAACACAGTGGTGTGAGCAAAGCAGAAGACACACTGAATAGCAGGGGATAGGTTGCATATCCCTTGGGTTCTGCCAATTGCCTCTTCACTTAGGAGGTCTTTGACTCTATGCAAGGACAAAAGTAAACAGTCACAAACATTGCCTCTTAAGGAGGACTTCAGACAGTTGCCTGGCCAAGTAACAGGCCAGGTCTTCCAGACTACATGAAGTAAGGAAATCATACCTCAATGCAAATTGCTATAAAGCAAAGCAAAGCAAAGTTCACAAGGAACTATAAGCAACTAAAGTACCTGAAATCAATCAGACAACATTAGTACACAAGTCAAAGTTAAATCAAAATGAAACAAAAGTCAACAGTCAACACAAGCAGATGAATGTGCAATGCACAAGGCTCAAGGCATGTGAGCCAAGCAACCTACAAAACAAGCATGTTAGTCATGATAAACAATTAAGCTCAATCACTTTGTAATGATCTCTTTGAAGCATTTGTGGCTTAACCTGAAACAGTGAACTCAAACATGAGCAATAGGACCACTAGGACAAGCCTAGGGTCAAAAGAAAATGAGAAAGTCAAAACAGCAAATGACAAGTGTCCAAAATCATGTTCAAACAATCAAGAAGCAAGCCCAATTGGTTTCACATTCATACCAATCATCATCATCATTTCATGAACAAATTAGGTCAAGACATGGCATTTAGAAGCTCATAGAAGTCAACAGCAAAACTTAACTCAAAAGCAATCTTAAACATTTCCAAAAATCATCAAATAAATCATGATCAATCATAATCCACAGCATGGTATGCATGTCAAATTTCAGCTCATTTGGACAAGTAGAAGATAGTCAATGAAAATCAGAAAGTCAAAGCAATTTTGAACATGCTCAAAGAAGTCAACCAATCATGCATCAACTTGAAAAATTCATAAATCAGAGATGGCATATGATAAATGAATGGGACTAAAACCATGATGAACCTTAAGATGTCTAGTAATCACATGTCATATTTTAAGTCCATCTAATAAAGTATGAGAATTTCACAAATGAAATGGGAACATGTATCACAAAAAGTCAACATATGACTAATCAGGGGAGAAAATCTCAAACAATTGGGAAATGCCATAAACAAATCCACAAAAAATCACATGCAAACTAGGCATCCAAGAGTACATTCATGCAAAAATTCAAAGAATTTTGAGGTCAAGAAGCATGGTAATGAAAATCATGAAGTTGGACATCATTGGTGTGACACAAATTGTCACACCCTAATTCAAAAAATCATAACTCACAAACCAGCAATGATAAATTCACAAACTCTACACTAAAATCACCATGAGTGTGTCTAGTTTGAGCACAAAAAGTTTGGGAGCCATTGGATAAAGTATCACCATTTCACAAATGTTTTGGCAAAGTGTACAAAATATGAGCACATGTCACAAACCCTAATACCAATTAAAATCCACTCACCAAAAAAATCTGGAAAAATCATGATAAAAAACTAGAGATCCAGATGAACACAATGCAAAAAATCCCACGAAATTTGGAGTTAAAATGGACGAGTTATGAATTTTGTAAGTTGGTGTCACAAAATGAAATAAAAATTGAAGAAATAACATGATTTAATGGTTTAATTAGGGCACGGTGGCAAACTTGTAAATATGGGGGCACTTAACCAAAACGCAGCGTTGCGTTTACAGGCGTGGCGAGCTACCATTGACCACATGGCCTAGAAACGTGGAAAAACATGCAGGGCACGGTTTGGAAGATCAAACATGGTTTTGGCATGAACAAAATTAGGGTTTTGGCCGTGTTCTTCATTTCAAAATTCCAGATTTCCAGCAAGAAAAAGTTGCAACCAAAATCAACAATCCACATACCATTGTGTTCATCTCTTAATGCTCATCAATATTCCAAGATCAATTTACCCTAATACGAACTAACGAGGATGAACCGAGCCAAAACAAATTCACACATCAAACTTCAATCCAACATAACTTTCAAAATAAACAACCATTTTCAATCATTCAAAGCGCAGTGTGATCAGGGAAGGTGATCTACAAAGTGTGTATCATGGTTTTGGAAAAGGTGAGAGTCGAAATTTTACCAAGTTGGAAGAGCAATGTTGATACAGTCGTTATTTGGTGTTTTTGGCCTGAAACAGATGTCCCAAAGGTCTTCAAATGATGAATGATGAAGAAGGTTTGGCTTGAAATGGCTTGGTTTGGATGCAAACAACTTCTGCCATTGATGATGCTTTGCAAAAACAGTCCACAAAAAGCTCTTACAGTTGAAGAATGGTGGTTGAAATGAGCTTAAGATGATGCCTAGATGGTGAAACAACAATGTTTGCTCGTGGTCTTTTGAGGGTTTTTGACAGATTTTTGGAAAATGCAAGAAAATGGATTTTTGAGAGAATGAGATAACCAAGGTTTTTCTGTGATATCTTGTGGCTGCTTCTAGGGTTGCTTCTTGCAGAAAATAATCTCTAAGTACTCTGTTTGATAGTACCAAGCATGGTCCATGAAAGAGTGGGATAGAGTTGGTAAAAGTGTACTTTCTTTCCAATTTTCAAGCAAGTTAGCATGGGTGTATGTACTGCATGGGAATGGGCTTCCAACAAGTTTTAAATAACATTTCTGAACATATTCCAATGGCCAAAGTGATTAGAAATGGTTATTTCAAAAAGTCAAAATTCAACTCACTTGAAATTAATTAAGGCAAGTTCAAAAAGCCATTTTGCATGGTGAAGTTTTGGTGCATGAGGATGACATATTTGGAAAGATGAGGTCAAATGTGACTTGTAGGAAAAAACCCCACCCAAATTGGCCAAATGGTTTGAGAGATATGGCCTTTTGAAGTTCAAAAATTTTTGAAAATGAATTGATCATAACTTGCCAACCATACATGGGAATTGAGTGTTCTTGGACTTTTTGGAAATGGGAGAACAAGATCTTCAACTTTCATGTTGGGCAAAAATTCATTTGAAGCTTGTATCATGATGTAAGTTTGAGGATCAAGACTTTCCATTTTTGGTAAGTTTCAGTTACAGGTCCAGTTTCCATTTTTGGAAATTTCTGATCTGGCTTCAAATTCTTCCATGATGGTGTTTGACATGATATATGAGGACTATATGGACATGAATGAGACCTCTCAAACCAATTTCCATCATCAAACCACTGATTAAATGGACAGTTGACCAACAGTTGACTTTTAGGGTTTCTGACTGATTGTGCATTGACTGATGACTTCTGAACATCCAATCCTTGACCAAAACACTTCAAATGGATCCCCAAGTCATGTGAACATGTTGGACCAACCCTAGGGCCTTGGCTCCTTGAGAATTGTGCTTGCTTGCTTGGTTGACTGATCTCCTGATCAGTTTGACCTAATTTCTTGATTGGCTTGCACTTGAGGCAAATGGGACAATGCAATGCTATGCAGTGGACCATGTTATGCTATGACCTAATATGAGAATGTATGTACAATGATGGGTGCAAATTTGAGGTGCTACAGCTGCCCCTATTCAATCAGCTGGGAACCCGAATGGATGAGAGCAACGGCTGTCAGACTTTCAGGGTAAACAGGGATTGAATACCAAGAACCGTAGAAATTTGCACTCTGCCGGATATGATACAAGAAGAACCACGTCATTTACTGATGACGCCTGCAATTGACAACTTCAGAAAAGCGAAACCATTTACCGATGGTTAGAAACTGGTAACTTGATATTTACCGATATCAACTTCAGCAAGACCATTTACCGATGGCTGCTGGGAAACAACTCTGATGTAAAAGGAGACAAGACCATTTACCGATGGTGGCTTCAAAGAAACTTGACATTTACCGATATCAACTTCAACTCGACCATTTACCGATGGCTACTGCAACTGGGGATCTGATATTTACCGATATCGAAGAAAACGGGGCCATTTACCGATGGCGGATAAAACTGGGCATTCAATATTTACCGATATCGAAGCATACAGGGCCATTTACCGATGGCGTCTCCACTTGGGGAGGAACAAAATCTTTGTGGTGTAATCAGACAAGACGTTTACCGACGACTTCTGGGGATCTTGATTTTATCAACAAGGAAACAAAGCATGACCAGACATTTACCGATGACTGGGATGAGACTCGACGTTTACCGACATCGAAAGATGATGTTTACCGACATCCAAAAACGACCAGACATTTACCGATGACCGGGGAACACTTCACTAAGGGAAAAAACAAATATTTGCAACTGGAAACCAGATAGGACATTTACCGATGACTCTACTGGGGATCTCTAGCTGGGGATTATCAGACATTTACCGATGACTGCAGAAAAGACTCGATGTTTACCGACATCGAAAGATGATGTTTACCGACATCAAAAAATGACCAGACATTTACCGATGACTGGGGAGAAAACCCGATGTTTACAGACACCGAAACAATGGTGTTTACCGACACCAAAAATGATGACCAGACATTTACTGATGACTGGAGAGAATACCCGATGTTTACAGACACCGAAACAATGGTGTTTACCGACACCAAAAATGATGACCAGACATTTACTGATGACTGGAGAGAAAACCCGATGTTTACAGACACCGAAACAATGGTGTTTACCGACACCAAAAATGATGACCAGACATTTACTGATGACTGGGGAGAAACCCGATGTTTACAGACACCGAAACAATGGTGTTTACCGACACCAAACAAAGAAACACACGCGGGTGCTAGCATGACACTTACCGGTATCACAAGAACGACATCTTAGATATGTCAAGGCAAGGTTGACCACTTGCTGGGGGTCTCACTGGGGAGAAACAAACTTTCTGTCACCAACGGGTGAGGAAATAAACCTCTGTGGGGATATCAATCCTGAATGCTGTCAAGAGCAACTGTAGCAGACTTGCTGTGCTGATGTTGAATGAAATGATCCGCCTCTGCCGGGGATACGGTCTGGTGAGGTTAACACATGAATGCATATGTTTGAATTTTTCTATGGCGTAATGCTCCATATTGAATGGGAATGCTACGCAGTTTGAGGATGCAATGATCACTACATGCAAAATGCAAGAATGATGAAAAACTCCGGCTGGGGAGCCAAAACTGATCGGGTACTCCAACTCTGCGGGGAGACTCTGCAGGGAGAGCAACGACTTCTCACTCATGTTGGAGAATAGCACTGCTGCTGGGGAAAGGTAAACTCCGCTGGGGATATCCTTCAGTCCACAGATAGGATAAATGCTGGAGATAAATTTCAATGAACCTGCCTCACTCGGGGAGGAAATCGGCAAATACAGGCCTGCTGGGGATAGGCAATCCTTAGATCTGTTGGGGAATAGAAGGCACTATCCACAGACGTCTCCGCAGGGGAACATAGCTCTGATAGCTTCCAAACTTGCTTGGGGAAAATATCTGCTGAGGAAACGTCCTCACAGATGCCAACCTGAAAAACAGCACAACAAAATGCCCCCAGGGGATACATGGACAAGATACGCTCAAGTGTCCTCAACATTCAAAATGATTTTCAAATGTTTTGTCTTTCTGCACGTTATTGTGTAGCCTTCATGTTCTTATATGCAATGCTTATCAAAAATTCGGACATTTTTGCAAACAAAACAGTAAAAATAAAAACAAAAGAGCCATTTATCTGAATAACGACTTTTATTGATTGAAAATGTGCCTGAAAAGGCAAATACATTGGGAAGCAATTCCTAGAAAGAGGTAATTGCGCACAAAAGGAAAAATCTATCCTAATGGCAATGTGAACACGGCATCCACTATTTCCCAATTCTGTTATAACTCACAGATCATCAGTTTTCCTCCCAACTCCTTGCTTTCTGAGAAGAATGACTGGACGGATCACATCTTTCGAGATGGCAGACGACAAAGCTTGATGAAGTACAGACAACTCAGACTGTAGTCTTCGCTTTAATCCCTCTTTTGGCTGGATCGCCCTTTCGGGTTTTCAATCCACCGGGATACCCATTTTTGCCTAAGCCGCCCTTGCGGGTTTTCGACTTACCGGGTGTACAAATTCTTTTCATTTTATCCCTAATTTTTGCCCGAACCTTTTCTTTCTGTTTTTTGGTTCGCCGGGATGCCCTTTTTTGCCTGGACTCTTTTTTTCTTTTTGTCCAGCGGGTCAATTTATGCGAAGTATTTTTTGACTACATCTGAGTTAACAGGAGACGGAAAATCTTCACCATCCATAGTTGTAAGCATCAAGGCTCCACCGGAGAATACCTTTTTCACAACATACGGACCTTCATAATTAGGAGTCCACTTGCCCCTGTTATCTGCACCGGGAGGGAGGATCCTCTTCAAAACTAGATCACCGATCTGATAGCTTCGAGGACGCACTTTCTGATCAAAGGCTCGCTTCATCCTTCGCTGATACAACTGTCCATGGCATACAGCTGCTAGCCGTCTCTCCTCGATAAGGCTCAACTCGTTAAACCTTGTTCGAATCCACTCGGCTTCGTCCAGCTTGACATCCAATAAAACTCTCAGAGAAGGAATCTCCACTTCAACAGGTAGGACAGCTTCCATACCATACACAAGGGAGTAAGGGGTTGCCCCGGTCGACGTACGTACTGAGGTACGGTACCCATGCAAAGCGAAAGGCAGCATCTCATGCCAATCCTTGTACGTAACGACCATCTTCTGCACAATCTTCTTGATATTCTTGTTCGCCGCTTCTACAGCACCATTCATCTTCGGTCTGTAAGGAGAAGAATTGTGATGTTCAATCTTGAAATCTTTACAAAGCTCTTTCATCATCTTGTTGTTGAGATTCGAACCATTGTCAGTGATGATTCTCTCAGGAACTCCATAACGACATATGATTTCTTTCTTGATGAACCGGGTAACCACTTGTTTGGTAACGTTAGCATAGGAAGCTGCTTCCACCCATTTGGTGAAATAGTCAATCGCAACCAAGATGAAGCGATGTCCATTCGAAGCAGTAGGCTCAATCTTCCCAATCATATCAATGCCCCACATGGCAAACGGCCAAGGCGAATTCATGACATTCAGAGGGCTTGGTGGTACATGCACCTTATCAGCATAGATTTGACACTTATGGCACTTCCGAGCATACTTGAAACAATCGGATTCCATAGTCATCCAGTAATAACCCGCTCTCAACAATTTCTTAGCCATTGCATGTCCGCCGGCATGAGTACCGAAGGAACCTTCATGAACTTCCTGCATTAACATGTCCGCCTCGGGTCTGTCCACGCATCTGAGCAAGACCATGTCAAAGTTTCTCTTATACAGCACATCATCCTGATTCAAATAGAAGCTTCCAGCTAGCCTTCTCAGGGTTTTCTTGTCATTCTTCGACGCACCTTCAGGATACTCCTGAGTCTTGAGGAAGTTCTTGATGTCATAATACCACGGCTTCTCATCAATCACAACAGACTCGGCTGCAAACACATACGCAGGCCTCTCGAGTCGATTCACCGCAACATGTGGCACATGATTCCACCAATGAACTTTGATCATAGACGACAAAGTAGCCAAGGCATCAGCCATTTGATTCTCATCCCGGGGGACATGATACAACTTCACCTTCTTGAAGAACGTCAGTATTCTTCTGGTGTAATCTCTATACGGAATCAAATGCGGCTGATTCGTATTCCAATCTCCATTGACTTGATTGACCACTAGAGCGGAATCTCCAAATATGTCAAGCGTTTTGATCCTCAGATCAATGGCTTCTTCTATCCCCATGATACAAGCCTCATACTCAGCTTCGTTGTTGGTGACGTCAAACGTCAATCTGGCAGAAAAAGGTATATGAGCACCTTTAGGATTGATCAATACTGCCCCAACACCGTTACCATTCATATTCACAGCCCCATCAAACATCAGTGTCCATTTGTCATCCGGATCCGGTCCTTCCTCGACAAGAGGCTCTTCGCAATCTTTCATCTTAAGATACATGATGTCTTCATCAGGGAATTCAAACATCATAGGCTGATAATCTTCAATCGGTTGCTCGGCGAGGTAGTCTGACAGAATACTACCTTTGATGGCCTTTTGTGACGTGTACTGAATATCATATTCTGTTAGAATCATCTGCCAACGAGCAACGCGTCCGGTGAGAGCTGGTTTCTCAAAGATGTACTTCACTGGATCCATCTTAGAAATCAATAAGGTAGTATGGTTCAACATATACTGCCTCAGTCGGCGAGCAGCCCAGGCCAAAGCACAGCAAGTTTTCTCGAGCAGTGAATATCTTGTTTCACAGTCGGTAAACTTTTTGCTAAGGTAGTATATGGCATGCTCTTTTCGACCAGACTCGTCATGCTGTCCCAATACACACCCCATCGAGTTCTCAGTCACTGACAGGTACATTATCAGAGGTCTCCCTGGAACTGGAGGTATAAGGATTGGAGGTTTCTGTAAATACTCTTTAATCTTGTCAAAAGCTTTCTGACAGTCATCATTCCACTTGATCGCCTGATTCTTTCTAAGCAGTTTGAAAATTGGTTCACACGTGGCAGTTAGGTGAGATATGAACCTTGCAATGTAGTTCAATCTCCCTAAAAACCCACGGACTTGCTTCTCCGTTTTCGGTTCAGGCATCTCTTGAATAGCTTTGACTTTTGCTGGATCAACCTCAATCCCTTTCTCACTGACAATGAAGCCTAAAAGCTTCCCTGATCTCACCCCAAACGTACACTTGTTCGGATTCAACCTCAGCTTGAACTTTCTCAACCGGTCAAACAGCTTCTGCAAATTAACCAGGTGCTCCTCTTCTGTCTGCGACTTCGCAATCATATCATCTACGTACACTTCAATTTCTTTGTGCATCATGTCATGAAAAAGAGTCGTCATTGCCCTCTGATAGGTAGCACCAGCATTCTTTAGCCCAAATGGCATCACCTTATAGCAGAACGTGCCCCAAGGTGTAATGAATGTCGTCTTTTCCATGTCCTCTGGCGCCATCTTGATCTGATTATATCCAGAGAAACCATCCATGAAAGAGAATACCGAGGATTGAGCCGTATTATCAACCAATACATCAATGTGAGGTAATGGGAAATCATCTTTCGGACTCGCTCTATTCAAATCCCGGTAATCGACACACATTCTGACTTTACCATCCTTCTTCGGCACAGGAACGATGTTGGCCACCCATGGGGGATAACTTGTAACAGCCAAAAAACCTGCATCCCACTGCTTCTGAACCTCTTCCTTGATCTTAGTTGCCATGTCAGGACTCGTTCTACGAAGCTTCTGCTTGACCGAAGGACATCCTTCTCTAAGAGGTAATCGATGCACCACAATGTCTGTATCTAACCCAGGCATATCTTGATATGACCAGGCGAATATCTCCACATATTCTCTCAGCATCTCAATCAGCCTCCTCTTGACAGAGTCCTCTAAAGCAGCCCCAATCTTGATTTCTCTTTTGGCGTCCTCAGTACCCAAATTAACAACCTCCAACTCCTCCTGATGAGGTTGGATGACCCTTTCCTCCTGCTTCAGCAATCTGACCAATTCTGCAGGGAGTTCACAGTCTTCCTCACTCTCCTCTTCAGCTTGGTAGATGGGATTGTCGAAATCATACTGAGCCATAACAGAACTGTTCATAGTGAATGCCATAAGATCGCTTCTGCATGTTTAATGCTTTGTTTTAGAAAAAGAGTTCAATAAAGTCACAAAAAACAAAAACATTGCCATTTTTATTGTTTTTGAAAAAGGATGAAAACAAAAAAAAGAAAGACAGGGATCACAAAGTTTGATTTCAAAAAATGTCCTTCATTAATGATAATCATTAAAACATGATGAGGCCCTACAATGAATCACTACGCCTTGGGCAGATCGTAGGATTTTCATGCAAAATGACAAAACAACAGAAAATTACTCTGTCAGAAGAGTAACTTGAACCACTTCTTCAGCCGTCCAGTTGTTGATAGACCCCCCTGGTGCACACGGGCGAACCCAGTTGTCCAAATCACAATCACTGTCACAGTCTTCACTACCGGTTGCAGAGACGTCGCCATGATTCATCAGCCCAGCGCTGGTAAAGGTACTCGGACCCGCTTGACCATTCTGCTCTGCTTGGAGAGGCTCATAACCAACGCCAAATTTGTCTTCTTTGACAGGCAAATCCACCATCTTGCCCCAGCCTTCAGCTTTGCCAGAATCAACAACCTCCTTAGCCTGCTTGTAAGAAGTAATTGAAGCACCTGGCTTCCTCTGCTCAGCGTACGCCACTTTCTCAAGAGCCACAGTCTCAAACGCCTGGCATAAGGTTTCGTGGATCTCGCCATCCACCTCAACATATTTGAACGAGGATAGATGACTCACCAGAATCTCTTCTTCACCGCACACAGTCACAATCTGACCGTTCCAGACATACTTGAGCTTTTGATGGAGAGTCGACGAGACTGCCCCTGCTGCATGAATCCATGGACGCCCCAATAAACAACTATAGGCGGGCTGGATGTCCATAACATAGAAGATGATATCGAATACCTCAGGACCTATCTTCACAGGCAAGGTAACTTCCCCACACACAGAACGTTTGGATCCGTCGAAAGCACGAACGATCAGGTCACTGGGAGTAAGCACAAACCCTTCCACATCAATCTTCTTCAGAATCTGCTTAGGCAGCACATTCAGCGACGACCCGGTGTCTACCAATACGTGAGACAACACTGCCCCCTTGCACTCCATGGTGATGTGCAAGGCTTTGTTATGGTTTCGCCCTTCAGGCGGTAAGTCCAGGTTGGTGAATCCTACACCATGCCTGGTGCTCACATTGGCCATCACACCCTCCAGTTGATTGACAGAAATCTCCTGAGGCACGTAAGCCAGATTCAACATCTTCAGCAAGGCATTACGGTGTGCCTCAGAGCACAACAACAGTGAAAGTATAGAAATCTTGGACGGAGTTTGATTCAACTGATCTACAATCTTGTAGTCACTCTTCTTGATTATCTTCATAAACTCCTCCACGTCCTTCTCAAATGACCCCTCGGGCGCTTCCTTCTGGACAGGTTCTTCCTCAACCACAGCTTGCTTACCCTTTGCTTTGGCGAGAGCCTCAGCATTATTGTCCCTCAAAGGCTGCGGTGCGAACAGACGACCGCTTCTGGTAAAACCTCCTGGACCCCCTACATTATCCACAGCCGGACCAACAGTTGCAGGAACTCTATTCGGTAAACCAATTGTCACTGGAGTTTGATTCACTGGTCTCGTCTGACTTTCAGCCCTTCTGTAACTGCGGTGAGCATTATCATACTTCCACGGCACGGCTCTACTATTCTCAACAGCCCTTCTTCCAGACGCAACGATAGTAGTTGGAGCACTGATGGTTACAGGCACGGAAATGGTAACTGGGGTACCATTTGTTGCAGGTGCACTAACGACCCTTTGTCCACGTCCTTCAGACGGTTTAAAGTAAATGGTGATAGTTGACACTGTTCCACGATCTTTTACAGCCCTACTGAATTGCAAACAACCCTCATCCATCATACCCTGGATACCGGCCCTTAACTGGTCGCAACCATTCTCAGATTCTGCACAGCCCAAACAATCCTCATCACAGCCCGAGTAGACACCCCCATTCAGCAGACGGCCCTTCACAACTAGCAGAGAAGTCTGAACATCATCAACATTAACAACCAGATCTTCAGCTTCTTTCCCCTCAATATTGTTCACTCTATGCCCACCATGCTGAGGCATAGGGTTGTTTACGACGTTAGGCACTGGAGCGAAGTTGATCGCCTTGGCATCGATCAAATCTTGGACCTTGTGCTGGAGAGCCCGACACTTCTCAGTATGATGCCCTGGTGCCCCAGAGTGAAAGTCACAACGGACGTTGGCGTCGTACCCAGGAGGCAATACTGTAGGCGGAGCCATTGTACGCAACTCAACCATCCCCAACCTGAGTAGTTCGGGCAGCAGTTCGGCGTACGACATGGGTAGCGAATCAAAACGTCGATCAGGCATCCTTTGTCTGGGCTGATACGGACGTTGCTGTTGTTGTTGTTGTTGCGGTTGTTGAACTCTTTGTTGTTGTTGTTGACGAGGTTGAGGTGCCGGAATGGTTACTGCAGCAGCTTGACGGTATTCACTTCTGTTCTGATCTCTGCGGTGTTGAACAGCATTAGTTTCACCCTCTCTTCGACGAGGTGCCCCAGCAAACGGCTTCTTAGAAGAAGAGGAACCAGCATCTTGGATCTTCCCAGTTTTAATCAAGCTCTCAGTCCTCTCTCCACAAATGACAACATCAGAAAAACTACCGAATGGGCAGCTCCCCATCCGGTCCATAAACACACCCTGAAGAGTACCGATAAACATATCTGTCAACTCCCTCTCCAGCATAGGGGGTTGAACTCTAGCAGCCAGTTCACGCCACCTCTGGGCGTACTCCTTGAAGCTCTCTTGGATTTCTGACAAAGACTCTGCAGCTGAGTCCGGCTCGGCGCCATGTCCATGTTGTGTTTGTATTGCCTCAAAAAGGCCTCACCCAGATCCCTCCAGCATCGGATCGAATCTCTCTTCAATTCCATGTACCAGTCCAAAGAAGCCCCAGATAGACTATCTTGGAAAAAATACATCCACATCTTTTCATCATCGGTATACGCAGAGATTTTTCGATAATAAGCCTGCACATGGGTGCGAGGGCAAGAAGTACCGTTGTATTTATCGAAGGACGGTGCTTTGAACTTGTAAGGGATTCTCAAACCTTCCACCAACCCCATATTGGTAACATCAAAACCGAGAGAATTCTGACATTCCATAGCTCTAATTTTCTCAGCAAGGGCATCAACTTTACGATCCCTCTCATCAACCCTTCCCAGAACGTCTTCGTCTTCACTGAGCAGAGTGAACATATCCTCTTGTCTGTCAACAATCGGAGCAGGATTACGGGCCGGGGCACGGACTGCTCTGGCATTAGCGGCATCTGGAGCAATAGGTTGACCGTTGATTCGAATACCCCCCAACTCATCACCTACAGCATAGTTGTTGATGGGTACAGCAGCAGCAACATTGTTATCATTGACCGGGCCTCCCTCTGGCGGAGCATGGTTGACCGGTGGAATTGCAGCCTCTTGTCTCTGAACCATGGCTCGAAGTTCTTCTTGACCTTGTGCAACCCCTTGCATCATATTCATAAACTGGGCCATGTTAGCCTTCATCTCAGCCAACTCAGCTTGAACTTGATCCATACCTCTCTGTTGATTCAGTCTTGTTGAGTAGCGGTGCGGACGTTGATCAGCTATCCTGCCTGAACAGGAACCAAGAGTGAGAAGTCACGACCAAGAACACCTGTTATGCAAAATGATATGAGTATGGTGCTAATGATGCGTATGATGCACATGATATGTTCATTCCTCAGGCATTCAAAGAGCCTGAGTCATCCTCAAAAGATGGCAACCTGCAGCAAGAACAACATAGAAGCACAGAAACAACATACACAAGAGTGATGAGTACAAGGTGAAACCAACAACCTCATCTATATGAGTAACAGGATCATACAACAAAGTCGACAAAGAAAATCCAAACAATCGGAGTACAACAATGAATCCCATCCAACAAGCCTGGAGGTGATTCTCAACATACATATCAAAGATACAAGCTAAGACAAACGGCCTCCCGGAATGAGAGTCTTCAAGTACTGACACTGGTCTATCAACAGGTCACATTCTGAACATTCTGGCAAAAGAGTGATCTTCTCCTTCAGTTGTCGTCTAAGCTCTACCACTTCTCCTCCAAGGTGGTTCTCTGATGCCTGTCTCAAGTCTACTTCCTTCTTCAACTGGATGTCTTTATCTCTGAGTTGCTTCTCCAAGTCTCTGATCTTCTTCTGATAGCTGGCCTCAACTCTCTGCAGCCTCAAGCACTCCCGGTGTTCTGCATCTAACATGCTCTCCATCTCCTCGTAGGATCTCTTCTTGCTTCTCAGTCTGCTAGCATCTTCTTCTCGCACTCCTCTGAGTTGATGAGCCAAGTTCAACCTATCAGCTTTGGCTTTGTACAGCTCCATCTGGGTATCTTGCTCCTTCTCTCTCAAACGGCGATTCTCCATCAGGGCTTGCTTGTAGTGCTCCGCAGGCACACTCTCAGCAAGGATCAAAGGTGGTTGCTCCTGCAACGGCTCCATCCTATCGTAGGGTAACAACAAAGTTTCTACTCTCTCCTTGACCCAATCAGTGTAATCGGGCATAGCAACGGCAAACTTCTTCCCTAAGACAGATCCATCCTTCACACCAATAGACTTCCAAGCTTTCCCTATCTGCTCCAATCTAGCCGGGTCACTCTGCTTCTCAAAATACACACTTTCAGCTACCTCAGCCTCAAGTGGTCTTCCCTTCATCACAAACCCCAACTGGCGAAGAGAAAGAACCGGGTTGTAATTGATGCAACCCCTAGTCCCTACGAGTGGCACATTACGGAATCCTCCACAGCTCATAATGACGTTACGCACATCCATCCGGTAAGATTGCCATCTGATATCATAGGAGGTAAGAGACATAACCCTCTGAGTCCACTTATGCGTGCTCTGAGCATCCACAAAAGGTCCACTGACTGGCAGAGAGACAAGAACCATCTGAGCAAAAGCGGGAGACAACACCTGATAGCCCCACCCTTACCATGCCTACTGTGAATAGCATAGTAAGTGTCAGCTAACAGAGTAGGAACTGGATTTCCTCCAATGAAAATACTGACTGCAGCATAGTCAACAAAATTGGGCATACTCGGAAACAGGACGATCCCATAGATCATGACGGCCAACTGAGCATGAAAGGCTTCCCAACTTCCCTTCTCTGCTTCTTCTCTAGCTACCCTCAACAGAAACTTCAAAGGCAATCCTACAACATCCCCACTGGACTTCCAACTATCACTGACTTCCTTGATACCCAAATGGAGAGCTCTGGCAACAACTCTGAAATCAACCTCCTTGGGCACATCCAAGAAAGGAACCTGATACCGGACCGGGACACTCAGCAGAATGGAGTACTCCTCAAGAGTAGGCGCCAACTGATAATCTTGAAAGGTGAAACAATGAAGCTCTGGGTCGTAGAACTGTAGAAGAGTCTGCAACGGCACCGGATCGACTACCATCTTCAACAGTGTCAGAATATCTCCATACTGGTCAACAAACCCCTTCTGGTTACCACTGGTCATAAGGTTGCTCAACTCAATCAGAGACGTCAAAGGTTCACGGTGAAAGCTGTAGGAACAAGTCTTCCGCTTCAACTCTGGGACTGTTGCCATCTCTATCAGTGAACAAGCTCTGGAATGTACCTGAGAAATGATATGCATGCAGGGATTAGTTTTTTTTTTTTTTTTTTTTTTTTTATCTTTTTTTATTGCGTTTCTTTTGAAAAATAAATATGCTATGATGCAAATGATGCAGACACGACTGGTTGGCTGTGTCTCTCAGAACACAGGATCAAAGCTTCGGCTTGAACTCGGAACCACAAATTCATCTGAAACCCAAAGTCATCTGAGACCCCAAAATTCTGAACCAATAGTCACCAACAGGATCACAAGTCACCAACAAGTCACCAACAAGTCACCAACTGTACCTGTAATAATGATCATTCCCTCCCCACTCACGGGTGTCATCTAGGCCAGGGTAAGGTCGAGAGAAACGCAGCATAAATAACCTTTCGCAGAACATCATCATATACACACCCGAAGTATGTAACGATAATATCCCACCAGGGTCTGAACTGCTCGTGATATCAATGTTCCGCTAAGTGGCGCAATACCACCCGCTTCCCATGAATCACTCTATTCCTAAGTATCCTAGATTTCACTCATGGCCTGGGTATTGGGCCTTTTACCTCATGTAACTCCCACCCCAACAGAGAGAAACAGACAACCAGCCAGATGAATATGAATGAATGCAAACATTAATGCAAACAATAAATGCAAACAATAAATGCAAACAGTAAATGCAAATAAATACAAAGAATGCAATAAAACAGCGCAAAGCAACCAAACCCTAACCTAGAGAGCGCTAGGAGAGACTCGCTTAGGGAAGATGGACCAGCACAGGTCAACTTCTCTAGTTCCCCAGCAGAGTCGCCAGCTGTCGCATCACGCGAAAAACCGGCGGGAAAACAAGAACAACAGAGCCGCCACCGTGCGTTATTTATCCCAAAAGAGGGAAAGGAAACGCTCAGAGTAAACCTGGAAAAAACATGGTCTCGCGACCAAAGAGAATGGGATCGGGAGTCGGTTATGCGAAGGGAAGGTATTAGCACCCCTACGCATCCGTCGTACTCTACGGGATCCACGCACAAAAGAAAGGAAAATGGTTGCTAAACACTGCTCAAACACACACACACTGGCTGAAAGAGACACAAGAAAACAGACTGAAACTGACTCGGCAGGATATCGCATCCTGGGCCTACTTAGTCTATCAGGCATAGACATCAGAGTCGAAGTAGTTCGGACTGGGGAAACGACACATGCTCGCTAGGATATCGCATCCTATGCATACGTATCTCCTCGGACGAAGGAGAATCAGAGCATTCGTAGCTCGGCTGACACGCACACAAACAAACACAGGCAAAGGCAAACGTGGAGCCTGAATGCCAATCACTGGACTTACATCAGCATCCGAACCAAAACACACACAAGAAGGCAAACGTGGAGCCTGAATGCCAATCACTGGACTTACATCAGCATCCGAACCAAAACACACACTGAAACCCGAACGCCACTCGATGGACTTACATCAGCTTCCAAGCACACAACAACACAAACAAAGACACAGGCGCCCGGAGAGATCAGCTCATCTCCTGCCTACGTACCTCATCTGGTATGAGGATCAGGGCGACGTAGTTCCCCTACAGAGGGATAAAGGACTAGCCTAACCAGATAACAGAGGGAGACACAACTAGGGAGACTACGACTCGAGCCTAGATGTTATCATGCAAATCATCCCTAAGTTAAGGTTTCTAGCTAACTGGCACAGGGAGCCAGCCTATCCTAATCATGACTTGCACAGGAAGCAAGCCACACACACACTTAACTTGCACAGGAAGCAAGCCAAGCAAAACCTAACTTGCACAGGAAGCAAGTCTAAACTAACCCTAACTTGCACAGGAAGCAAGTCAAACAAACATACAAGCACAGATAGCACACACTATACACAAGCAAGTGGCTCAAACAAGGGTTAGGTTTTAGTCGAGGGGTCATATCAACCTCAACAAACAAACCTCTGGAACTGGGTGAATGTGCTCTTAACCTTGCCATTGAGGGGCTAAGGTGAAGCAGATGAAAGGTGAGTGAAGATAAGACTTCACAGCTCTTATCCCTGGCCTGGGAGAGCTTAAGACAAGAATGTGTGGGTTCAGAAAGTGGGAACCCTTCTACACATTTAAAACTGACTCAACTGTACAATTGTACAAGATCTTGGGTTTGTATCTGCAATGCATCAACACAGTGGTGTGAGCAAAGCAGATGACACACAGAATAGCAGGGGATAGATTGCATATCCCTTGTGTCTGCCAATTGCCTCTTCACTTAGGAGGTCTTTGACTCTGTACAAGGACAAATTAAACATACACAAACATTGCCTCTTAAGGAGGACTTCAGACAGTTGCCTGGCCAAGTAACAGGCCAGGTCTTCCAGACTACATGAAGAAAAAGGAATTATACCTCAAGCAAGTTGCTAAATAGAAAGCAAAGCAAGTTCAAAGAACTAAGCAACTAATGGTACCTGAAATAGTCAAACTAATCAGCACACAGTTCAACAGTTAAGGCAAAAGGAATTGGGAACAACAGTCAACACAGAGGGACCAATGTGCAAAGCACAAGACTCAAATCATATGAGTCAAGCCACCTACAAAACCAAGAGGTTAGACAATGATATTCAAGCAAGCTCAATCAAAAGAAATTGATCTCATGGTCATTTGTGTTCAACCTGAAAACATAAGCTCAACAGTGAGTAACAGGACCACTAGGACAAGCCTAGGGTCAAAAGAGAATGAGAAAGTCAAAACAGCAAAGGGCAAGCATCCAAAATCATGTTCAAACAATCAAGAAACAAACCAATTGGGTTCACATTCATATCAATCATCATCATCATTTCATGAACAATTTAGGTCAAAGTGTTGCAAACAGAAGCCCATAGAAGTCAACAGCAAGACTTAACTCAAAAGCAATCTTGAACATTTCCAAAAATCACCAAATAAATCATGATCAATCACAACCCACAGCATGGTAAGCATGTCAAATTTCATCTCATTTGGACAAGTGGAAGGCAGTCAATGAAAATCAGAAAGTCAAAGCAATTTTGAACATGCTCAAAGAAGTCAACCAAACATGCATCAACTTGAAAAATTCATAAATCAGAGATGGCATATGATAAATGAATGGGACTAAAATCATGGCAAAGCTTAAGATGTCTAGTAATCACATATCAAATTTCAAGTCCATCTAATAAAGTATGAGAATTTCACAAATGAAATGGGAACATGTGTCACAAAAAGTCAACATAAGACCAAACAGGGGAGAAAATCCCAAACAATTAGGAAATGCCATAAATAATTCCAAGAAAATTCACATGTAAACTAGACATCCAAGAGTAGGTTCATGCAAAAATTCACATCAATTGGAGGTCAAGAAGCATGGTATCAAAAATCATGAAGTTGCACATCAATGGTGTGACACAAATTGTCACACCCTAATTCAAAAAATCATATCTCACAAACCAGCAATGATAAATTCACAAACTCTACACCAAAATCACCATGAGTGTGTCTAGTTTAAGCACAAAAAATTTGGGAGCCATTGGATAAAGTATCACCATTTCACAAATGTTTTGGCAAAGTGTACAAAATATGCATACATGTCACAAACCCTAGCACCAATTAAAATTTATCCGTGCAAAAATTCTGAAAAAATCATGATAAAAAACTAGAGATCCAGATGAACACAATGCAAAAATTCCCATGAAATTTGGGTTTAAAATGATGAACTTATGATTTTTGTAAGTTAGGCATGGTAAGTGAAATAAACATTACAAAATAAGGTGAATTAAATAATAATTAAAGGATTAATTGAAAAATGAAAGAGCAAAAGACCACTGTGCCCTTCGCTGAGTATGAAACTCAGCGTTTCATTAAAAGGGGGGTCAGCGCCCCGGTCAAACAAGGCACGCGCCAGTCACACACTGCCTGGCCCACTTCCAATGGCCAATCACGAATCACCTTCCTCATGCAAACTAAAACCCTAACGTGCTACAGTAACGCGAAGGAAAAGAAAAAAATCTGGGCAGCTTCTTCATACACGAACCCAGGTCAAGACAAAATTCTTGGAACTCAAAATCAAGCACACCAATCCATAGTTCCTACTTCATACATCACGAATTCAAGTACCAATCACAACAAAACGCCATGGCCAGCATGAATCGAAGTAAACAGGTTTGGCATCACAAACATAAATCAAAGCTATCTCAACCAAATCTCAACGAAAATCAAAAAATAAAGGTCCAGGGTGTTCATGGCAGTGAGATGTACACAAACCAACATATCATTTCATGAATTTCGAAAATGAGTTTCTAACCTTCGATCTATGGCAGAACTGGGATGATGGCCGTTGAGCTATGAGATGCGTAAACAGAGGTTCCAAAGAGTTCCAGTTGAAGAATGGATGAAAGGAAATGGATCAATGGCGCTCCAATTTCTTCTAATCATGAACTGTCATGAGTGAGTCTTTAATGAGAACAGATTCGAAAAGGCTTTACAGTCATGAAAATAAGCTTGCAATGAACTCCATAATGATGGCATATGATGTTGCAAACAAGGCAGGTCGTGCTCTTTGAGGCTTCTTCAAGAAAACTTCCAAAGTGCAAAAATGAAGGATGGATAGAAAAATGGTTTTCTCTTCTGTATGGCAGGCTGCTACTAGGGTTTGTAAATGACAGAAAATGATCTTTTAATTCTCTGTTTGAAGGTACAAATCAAGGTCCATGAAAATGTGGGATGTAGTTGTTGAAAAATGTACTTTTGGCCAATTTTCAAGCAAGTAGGTGATGGCTATGTGTACTGCACGAAAATGAGCTTGCAACAAGTCTCAAATGACATTTCAGAACATGTTTGGATGGTAGAAATGGTTAGAAATGATTAATTTAAAACTTCACTTTTTCACCTCACTTAAAATCAATTCATGCAAGTCCAAAAATGCCATTTTGATTGGTGAAGTTTTGGTACATGAAAGTTACATTTTTGGAAAGAGGGGATCAAATGTGACTTGTAGGAAAAAACCCCACCAAAATTGGCCAAATGGTTTGGGGAGATATGGCCTTTCGAAGTTCAAAAATTTCTGAAAACGATTCGATCATAACTTGCCAACCATACATGGGAATTGAGAGTTCTTGGACTTTTTGAAATGGGAGAACAAGATCTTCAACTTTCATGTTGGGCAAAAATTCATTTGAAGCTTGCATCATGATGTAAGTTTGAGGATCAAGACTTTCCATTTTTGGCAGGTTTCAATTACAGGTCCAGTTTCCATTTTGGAAATTTCTGATCTGGCTTCAAATTCTTCCATGATGGTGTTTGACATGATTATATGAAGACTATATGGACATGAATGAGACCTCTCAAACCAATTTCCACATCATCAAATCACTGATTAAATGACAGTTGACAACAGTTTGACTTTTTAGGGTTTTCCTGGCAAACTGTGCATTTGACTGATGACTTCTGAACATCCAATCCTTGACCGAACACTTCAAATGGATCCCCAAGTCATGTGAACATGTGGACCAACCCTAGGGCCTTGGCTCAATGGAATTTGTTACTTGCTTGCTTGACTGACTGATCTCCTGACCAGTTTGACTATTTTCTTGATTGGCTTGCACTTGAGCAAATGGGACAATGCAATGCTAGCAGTGGACCATGTTATGCCTATGACTAATATGAGGAATGTATGTACAATGATAGGTGCAAATTTGAGGGTGCTACATAATCCTTCAAGACTGCATGCCCTTGTTATGTATCAAACTGCATATGTTCCATTGTTAACTTGCACTGGTTCAACTTCATCCTCGTCTTCAATTTGCATATGATAATTTATTCAACTTCATTGATACATTTTGAGCTTCACCACAAGAATGGTTCATCCTGATCTCATTCAAGATATATCAATTACGGCTCAAAACATATTCATTGCATTCCTTTTAGTGCAGATAATTGATCATCTATAATATGCTCATCATATATATCAAAAGATTTAAACGCGTTGAGATATTCACAACAACTTTACCTACATCAACATCATTGTTGAGAGGTCGAAGACCACAAATCAAATGAAAATTTGGATAATAATACCACGTATATTTAATGTTTAAATATCCTAATTCGTTAATTACTTTAATAGTCTGGTATATGACATTCATATATATATCCCAACTTTTCTTATTCATTTCATCCACTTTTCCA
>NW_026113414.1:0-25252 GCF_024323335.1 Lathyrus oleraceus
ACAAGAATTAAAACCTAGTATTTCTCATTTTCATATGTAAATATACATATTTACAACCTCATTATATACATGAGATTATATTTACAAGAATTAAAACCTAGTATTTCTCATTTTCATATGTAATATACATATGACAACCTCATTATATAAATGAGATTATATTTACAAGAATTAAAACCTAGTCTTCTCATTTTCATATGTGTAATATACATATGACAACCTCATTATATACATGAGATTATATTTACAAGAATTAAAACCTAGTCTTTCTCATTTTCATATGTAAATATACATATTACAACCTCATTATAAATGAGATTATATTTACAAGAATTAAAACCTAGTCTTTCTCATTTTCATATGTAAATATACATATTACAACCTCATTATATACATGAGATTATATTTACAAGAATTAAAACTAGTATTTCTCATTTCATATGTAAATATAATATTCCCAACCTCATTATATAAATGAGATTATATTTACAAGAATTAAAACCTAGCCTTTCTCATTTTCATATGTAAATATATATTAAAACCACCTCATTATATACATGAGATTATGTTTTACAAGAATTAAACCTAGTCTTTCTCATTTTCATATGTAAATATGCATATGACAACCTCATTATATAATGAGATTATATTTACAAGAATTAAACCTAGTCTTTCTCATTTTCATATGTAAATATACATATTACAACCTCATTATATAAATGAGATTATATTTACAAGAATTAAAACCTAGTCTTTCTCATTTTCATATGTAAATATACATTTACAACCTCATTATATAAATGAGATTATATTTACAAGAATTAAAACCTAGTCTTTCTCATTTTCATATGTAAATATACATATTACAACCTCATTATATAAATGAGATTATATTTACAAGAATTAAAACCTAGTATTTCTCATTTTCATATGTAAATATACATATTACAACCTCATTATATACATGAGATTATATTTACAAGAATTAAAACCTAGTCTTTCTCATTTTCATATGTAAATATGCATATGACAACCTCATTATATAAGTGAGATTATATTTACAAGAATTAAAACCTAGTCTTTTCCATTTTCATATGTAAATATACATATTACCACCTCATTATACACATGAGATTATGTTTACAAGAATTAAAACCTAGTATTTCTCATTTTCATATGTAAATATACATATTACAACCTCACTATATACATGAGATTATATTTACAAGAATTAAAACATAGTCTTTCACATTTCATATGTAAATATACATATTACCACCTCATTATATCATGAGATTATGTTTACAAGAATTAAAACATAGTATTTCTCATTTTCATATGTAAATATAAATTCCAACCTCATTATATAAATGAGATTATATTTACAAGAATTAAACCTAGATTTCTCATTTTCATATGTAACAACCTCATTATATACATGAGATTATATTTACAAGATTTAAAACATAGTCTTTTCTCATTTTCATATGTAAATATACATATTACAACCTCATTATATAATGAGATTATATTTACAAGAATTAAAACCTAGTATTTCTCATTTTCATATGTAAATATACATATTACAACCTCATTATATACATGAGATTATATTTACAAGAATTAAAACATAGTCTTTCTCATTTTCATATGTAAATATACATATGACAACCTCATTATATAATGAGATTATATTTACAAGAATTAAAACCTAGTCTTTCTCATTTTCATATGTAAATATACATATTACCAACTCATTATATACATGAGATTATTTTACAAGAATTAAAACATAGTATTTCTCATTTTCATATGTAAAATATAATTTACAACCTCATTATATAATGAGATTATATTTACAAGAATTAAAACCTAGTCTTTCTCATTTTCATATGTAAATATACATATTACAACCTCATTATATAAATGAGATTATATTTACAAGAATTAAAACCTAGTATTTCTCATTTTCATATGTAAATATACATATGACAACCTCATTATATAAATGAGATTATATTTACAAGAATTAAAACCTAGTATTTCTCATTTTCATATGTAAATATACATATGACAACCTCATTATATAAATGAGATTATATTTACAAGAATTAAAACCTAGTCTTTCTCATTTTCATATGTAAATATACATATTTACAACCTCATTATATAAATGAGATTATATTTACAAGAAATTAAAACCTAGTATTTCTCATTTTCATATGTAAATATACATATTACAACCTCATTATATAAATGAGATTATATTTACAAGAATTAAAACCTAGTATTTCTCATTTTCATATGTTAATATGCATATTACAACCTCATTATATAAATGAGATTATATTTACAAGAATTAAAACCTAGTCTTTCTCATTTTCATATGTAAATATGATATGACAACCTCATTATATACATGAGATTATATTTACAAGAATTAAAACCTAGTCTTTCTCATTTTCATATGTAAATATACATATGACAACCTCATTATATAATGAGATTAAAATAAATGACAAAGACCATAATCACACCCTCATATAATTACAACAATATTTACAAGAATTAAAACCTAGTCTTTCTCATTTTCATATGTAAATATACATATTTACAACCTCATTATAAATGAGATTATATTTACAAGAATTAAAACCTAGTATTTCTCATTTTCATATGTAAATATACATATTACAACCTCATTATATAAATGAGATTATATTTACAAGAATTAAAACCTAGTCTTTCTCATTTTCATATGTAAATATACATATTTACAACCTCATTATATACATGAGATTATATTTACAAGAATTAAAACATAGTCTTTCTCATTTTCATATGTAAATATATATTTACAACCTCATTATATACATGAGATTATATTTACAAGAATTAAAACATAGTCTTTCTCATTTTCATATGTAAATATACATATTTACAACCTCATTATATACATGAGATATATTTACAAGAATTAAAACCTAGTATTTCTCATTTTCATATGTAAATATACATATTACAACCTCATTATATATGAGATTATATTTAAAGAATTAAAACCTAGTCTTTCTCATTTTCATATGTAAATATACATATTACAACCTCATTATAAATGAGATTATATTTACAAGAATTAAAACCTAGTATTTCTCATTTTCATATGTAAATATACATATTACAACCTCATTATATAAATGAGATTATATTTACAAGAATTAAAACCTAGTCTTTCTCATTTTCATATGTAAATATACATATTTACAACCTCATTATATACATGAGATTATATTTACAAGAATTAAAACCTAGTCTTTCTCATTTTCATATGTAAATATACATATTACAACCTCATTATATAAATGAGATTATATTTACAAGAATTAAAACCTAGTATTTCTCATTTTCATATGTAAATATACATATTTACAACCTCATTATATACATGAGATTATATTTACAAGAATTAAAACTAGTATTTCTCATTTTCATATGTAAATACATATTACAACCTCATTATATAAATGAGATTATATTTACAAGAATTAAAACCTAGTCTTTCTCATTTTCATATGTTAATATACATATGACAACCTCATTATATACTGAGATTATATTTACAAGAATTAAAACCTAGTCTTTCTCATTTTCATATGTAAATATACATATGACAACCTCATTATATAAATGAGATTATATTTACAAGAATTAAAACCTAGTCTTTCTCATTTTCATATGTAAATATACATATTTACCACCTCATTATATACATGAGATTATATTTACAAGAATTAAAACATAGTATTTCTCATTTTCATATGTAAATATACATATTTACAACCTCATTATATAAATGAGATTATATTTACAAGAATTAAAACTAGTCTTTCTCATTTTCATATGTAAATATACATATTACCAACTCATTATATACATGAGATTATATTTACAAGAATTAAAACATAGTCTTTCTCATTTTCATATGTAATATACATATTACAACCTCATTATATAAATGAGATTTATTTACAAGAATTAAAACCTAGTCTTTTTCATTTTCATATGTAAATATACATATTACAACCTCATTATATAAATGAGATTATATTTACAAGAATTAAAACCTAGTCTTCTCATTTTCATATGTAAATATACATATTACAACAACCTCATTATATAAATGAGATTATTTACAAGAATTAAAACCTAGTATTTCTCATTTTCATATGTAAATATACATATTACAACAACCTCATTATATAAATGAGATTATATTTACAAGAATTAAAACCTAGTATTTCTCATTTCATATGTAAATATACATATTTACAACCTCATTATATACATGAGATTATATTTACAAGAATTAAAACATAGTCTTTCTCATTTTCATATGTTAATATGCATATGACAACCTCATTATATAATGAGATTATATTTACAAGAATTAAAACCTAGTCTTTCTCATTTTCATATGTAATATATACATATTACCACCTCATTATATACATGAGATTATATTTACAAGAATTAAAACCTAGTATTTCTCATTTTCATATGTAAATATACATATTTACAACCTCATTATATAAATGAGATTATATTTACAAGAATTAAAACTTAGTCTTTCTCATTTTCATATGTAAATATACATATTACAACCTCATTATATACATGAGATTATATTTACAAGAATTAAAACATAGTATTTCTCATTTTCATATGTAAATATACATATTCCAAACCTCATTATATAAATGAGATTATATTTACAAGAATTAAAACCTAGTCTTTTCTCATTTTCATATTACAACCTCATTATATACTGAGATTATATTTACAAGATTAAAACATAGTTTTCTCATTTTCATATGTAAATATACATATTACAACCTCATTATATAAATGAGATTATATTTACAAGAATTAAAACCTAGTATTTCTCATTTTCATATGTAAATATACATATTTACAACCTCATTATATACATGAGATTATATTTACAAGAATTAAAACATAGTCTTTCTCATTTTCATATGTAAATATACATATTACAACCTCATTATATAAATGAGATTATATTTACAAGAATTAAAACCTAGTCTTTCTCATTTTCATATGTAAATATACATATTACAACCTCATTATACACATGAGATTATATTTACAAGAATTAAAACCTAGTATTTCTCATTTTCATATGTAAATATACAATTTACAACCTCATTATATACATGAGATTATATTTACAAGAATTAAAACCTAGTCTTTCTCATTTTCATATGTAAATATACATATTACAACCTCATTATATAAATGAGATTATATTTACAAGAATTAAAACCTAGTATTTCTCATTTTCATATGTAAATATACATATGACAACCTCATTATATAAATGAGATTATATTTACAAGAATTAAAACCTAGTATTTCTCATTTTCATATGTAAATATACATATTTACAACCTCATTATATAATGAGATTATATTTACAAGAATTAAAACCTAGTCTTTCTCATTTTCATATGTAAATATACATATTTACAACCTCATTATATAATGAGATTATATTTACAAGAATTAAAACCTAGTATTTCTCATTTTCATATGTAAATATACATATTACAACCTCATTATATAATGAGATTATATTTACAAGAATTAAAACCTAGTATTTCTCATTTTCATATGTAAATATACATATTTACAACCTCATTATATAAATGAGATTATATTTACAAGAATTAAAACTTAGTCTTTCTCATTTTCATATGTTAATATACATATGACAACCTCATTATATACATGAGATTATATTTACAAGAATTAAAACCTAGTCTTTCTCATTTTCATATGTAAATATACATATGACAACCTCATTATATAATGAGATTATATTTACAAGAATTAAAACCTAGTCTTTCTCATTTTCATATGTAAATATACATATTACACCTCATTATATAAATGAGATTATATTTACAAGAATTAAAACCTAGTATTTCTCATTTTCATATGTAAATATACATATTTACAACCTCATTATATACATGAGATTATATTTACAAGAATTAAAACCTAGTCTTTCTCATTTTCATATGTAAATATACATATTACAACCTCATTATATAAATGAGATTATATTTACAAGAATTAAAACATAGTCTTTCTCATTTTCATATGTAAATATACATATTACAACCTCATTATATAAATGAGATTATATTTACAAGAATTAAACCTAGTCTTTCTCATTTTCATATGTAAATATACATATTACAACCTCATTATATAAATGAGATTATATTTACAAGAATTAAAACCTAGTCTTTCTCATTTTCATATGTAAATATACATATTACAACCTCATTATATAAATGAGATTATATTTACAAGAATTAAAACCTAGTATTTCTCATTTTCATATGTAAATATACATATTTACAACCTCATTATATACATGAGATTATATTTACAAGAATTAAAACCTAGTCTTTCTCATTTTCATATGTAAATATACATATTACAACCTCATTATATAAATGAGATTATATTTACAAGAATTAAAACCTAGTATTTCTCATTTTCATATGTAAATATACATATTACAACCTCATTATATAAATGAGATTATATTTACAAGAATTAAACCTAGTATTTCTCATTTTCATATGTAAATATACATATTACAACCTCATTATATAAATGAGATTATATTTACAAGAATTAAAACCTAGTCTTTCTCATTTTCATATGTAAATATACATATTACAACCTCATTATATAAATGAGATTATATTTACAAGAATTAAAACATAGTATTTCTCATTTTCATATGTAAATATACATATTCCAACCTCATTATATAAATGAGATTATATTTACAAGAATTAAAACCTAGTCTTTCTCATTTTCATATGTAAATATACATATTACAACCTCATTATATACATGAGATTATATTTACAAGAATTAAAACCTAGTATTTCTCATTTTCATATGTAAATATACATATTACAACCTCATTATATACATGAGATTATATTTACAAGAATTAAAACTTAGTCTTTCTCATTTTCATATGTAAATATACATATTTACACCTCATTATATACATGAGATTATATTTACAAGAATTAAAACCTAGTCTTTCTCATTTTCATATGTAAATATACATATTACAACCTCATTATATACATGAGATTATATTTACAAGAATTAAAACCTAGTCTTTCTCATTTTCATATGTAATATACATATTACAACCTCATTATATAAATGAGATTATATTTACAAGAATTAAAACTTAGTCTTTCTCATTTTCATATGTAAATATACATATTACAACCTCATTATATAAATGAGATTATATTTACAAGAATTAAAACCTAGTATTTCTCATTTTCATATGTAAATATACATATTACAACCTCATTATATACATGAGATTATATTTACAAGAATTAAAACCTAGTCTTTCTCATTTTCATATTAAATATACATATTACACCTCATTATATAATGAGATTATATTTACAAGAATTAAAACCTAGTATTTCTCATTTTCATATGTAAATATACATATTACAACCTCATTATATAAATGAGATTATATTTACAAGAATTAAAACCTAGTATTTCTCATTTTCATATGTAAATATACATATTACAACCTCATTATATAAATGAGATTATATTTACAAGAATTAAAACCTAGTCTTTCTCATTTTCATATGTAAATATACATATTACAACCTCATTATATACATGAGATTATATTTACAAGAATTAAAACCTAGTATTTCTCATTTTCATATGTAAATATACATATACAACCTCATTATATAAATGAGATTATATTTACAAGAATTAAAACCTAGTCTTTCTCATTTTCATATGTAAATATACATATTACAACCTCATTATATACATGAGATTATATTTACAAGAATTAAAACCTAGTATTTCTCATTTTCATATGTAAATATACATATTTACAACCTCATTATATACATGAGATTATATTTACAAGAATTAAAACCTAGTCTTTCTCATTTTCATATGTAAATATACATATTTACAACCTCATTATATACATGATATTATATTTACAAGAATTAAAACTTAGTCTTTCTCATTTTCATATGTAAATATACATATTACAACCTCATTATATAAATGAGATTATATTTACAAGAATTAAAACCTAGTATTTCTCATTTTCATATGTAAATATACATATTACAACCTCATTATATAATGAGATTATATTTACAAGAATTAAAAACCTAGTCTTTCTCATTTTCATATGTAAATATACATATTACAACCTCATTATATAAATGAGATTATATTTACAAGAATTAAACCTAGTATTTCTCATTTTCATATGTAAATATACATATTTACAACCTCATTATATACATGAGATTATATTTACAAGAATTAAAACCTAGTCTTTCTCATTTTCATATGTAAATATACATATGACAACCTCATTATATAAATGAGATTATATTTACAAGAATTAAAACCTAGTATTTCTCATTTTCATATGTAAATATACATATTTACAACCTCATTATATACATGAGATTATATTTACAAGAATTAAAACCTAGTATTTCTCATTTTCATATGTAAATATGCATATGACAACCTCATTATATAAATGAGATTATATTTACAAGAATTAAAACCTAGTCTTTCTCATTTTCATATGTAAATATACATATGACAACCTCATTATATACATGAGATTATATTTACAAGAATTAAAACCTAGTCTTTCTCATTTTCATATGTAAATATACATATGACAACCTCATTATATAAATGAGATTATATTTACAAGAATTAAAACCTAGTCTTTCTCATTTTCATATGTAAATATACATATTACAACCTCATTATATAAATGAGATTATATTTACAAGAATTAAAACATAGTATTTCTCATTTTCATATGTAAATATGCATATTCCAACCTCATTATATAATGAGATTATATTTACAAGAATTAAAACCTAGTCTTTCTCATTTTCATATGTAAATATACATATTACAACCTCATTATATACATGAGATTATATTTACAAGAATTAAAACTTAGTCTTTCTCATTTTCATATGTTAATATACATATTACAACCTCATTATATAAATGAGATTATATTTACAAGAATTAAACCTAGTCTTTTTCATTTTCATATGTAAATATACATATTACAACCTCATTATATAAATGAGATTATATTTACAAGAATTAAAACCTAGTCTTTCTCATTTTCATATGTAAATATACATATTACAACCTCATTATATAAATGAGATTATATTTACAAGAATTAAAACCTAGTCTTTCTCATTTTCATATGTAAATATACATATTACAACCTCATTATATAAATGAGATTATATTTACAAGAATTAAAACCTAGTATTTCTCATTTTCATATGTAAATATACATATTACAACCTCATTATATACATGAGATTATATTTACAAGAATTAAAACCTAGTCTTTCTCATTTTCATATGTTAATATGCATAACAACCTCATTATATAAGTGAGATTATATTTACAAGAATTAAAACCTAGTCTTTCTCATTTTCATATGTAAATATACATATTACAACCTCATTATATACATGAGATTATATTTACAAGAATTAAAACCTAGTATTTCTCATTTTCATATGTAAATATACATATTTACAACCTCATTATATACATGAGATTATATTTACAAGAATTAAAACCTAGTCTTTCTCATTTTCATATGTAAATATACATATTACAACCTCATTATATACATGAGATTATATTTACAAGAATTAAAACCTAGTATTTCTCATTTTCATATGTAAATATACATATTACAACCTCATTATATAAATGAGATTATATTTACAAGAATTAAAACCTAGTATTTCTCATTTTCATATTACAACCTCATTATATACATGAGATTATATTTACAAGAATTAAAACCTAGTCTTTCTCATTTTCATATGTAAATATACATATTACAACCTCATTATATAATGAGATTATATTTACAAGAATTAAAACCTAGTATTTCTCATTTTCATATGTAAATATACATATTTACAACCTCATTATATACATGAGATTATATTTACAAGAATTAAAACCTAGTCTTTCTCTTTTTCATATGTAAATATACATATTACAACCTCATTATATAATGAGATTATATTTACAAGAATTAAAACCTAGTCTTTCTCATTTTCATATGTAAATATACATATTACAACCTCATTATATAAATGAGATTATATTTACAAGAATTAAAACCTAGTCTTTCTCATTTTCATATGTAAATATACATATTACAACCTCATTATACATGAGATTATTTTACAAGAATTAAAACCTAGTATTTCTCATTTTCATATGTAAATATATATTTACAACCTCATTATATACATGAGATTATATTTACAAGAATTAAAACCTAGTCTTTCTCATTTTCATATGTAAATATACATATTTACAACCTCATTATATAAATGAGATTATATTTACAAGAATTAAAACCTAGTATTTCTCATTTTCATATGTAAATATACATATTACAACCTCATTATATAATGAGATTATATTTACAAGAATTAAAACCTAGTATTTCTCATTTTCATATGTAAATATACATATGACAACCTCATTATATAAATGAGATTATATTTACAAGAATTAAAACCTAGTCTTTCTCATTTTCATATGTAAATATACATATTTACAACCTCATTATATGAATGAGATTATATTTACAAGAATTAAAACCTAGTATTTCTCATTTTCATATGTAATATACATATTACAACCTCATTATATAAATGAGATTATATTTACAAGAATTAAAACCTAGTATTTCTCATTTTCATATGTAATATACATATTACAACCTCATTATATAAATGAGATTATATTTACAAGAATTAAAACCTAGTCTTTCTCATTTTCATATGTAAATATACATATACAACCTCATTATATACATGAGATTATATTTACAAGAATTAAAACCTAGTCTTTCTCATTTTCATATGTAAATATACATATGACAACCTCATTATATAAATGAGATTATATTTACAAGAATTAAAACCTAGTCTTTCTCATTTTCATATGTAAATATACATATTACAACCTCATTATATACATGAGATTATATTTACAAGAATTAAAACATAGTATTTCTCATTTTCATATGTAAATATAAATATTCCAACCTCATTATATAAATGAGATTATATTTACAAGAATTAAAACCTAGTCTTTCTCATTTTCATATGTAAATATACATATTACCACCTCATTATATACATGAGATTATATTTACAAGAATTAAAACATAGTATTTCTCATTTTCATATGTAAATATGTATATTTACAACCTCATTATATACATGAGATTATATTTACAAGAATTAAAACATAGTCTTTCTCATTTTCATATGTAAATATACATATTACAACCTCATTATATACATGAGATTATATTTACAAGAATTAAAACATAGTCTTTCTCATTTTCATATGTAAATATACATATTACAACCTCATTATATATGAGATTATATTTACAAGAATTAAAACCTAGTCTTTCTCATTTTCATATGTAAATATACATATTACAACCTCATTATATAATGAGATTATATTTACAAGAATTAAAACCTAGTCTTTCTCATTTTCATATGTAAATATACATATTACAACCTCATTATATACATGAGATTATATTTACAAGAATTAAACCTAGTATTTCTCATTTTCATATGTAAATATACATATTACAACCTCATTATATACATGAGATTATATTTACAAGAATTAAAACTAGTATTTCTCATTTTCATATGTAAATATACATATTACAACCTCATTATATAAATGAGATTATATTTACAAGAATTAAAACCTAGTATTTCTCATTTTCATATGTAAATATACATATTACAACCTCATTATACATGAGATTATATTTACAAGAATTAAAACCTAGTATTTCTCATTTTCATATGTAAATATACATATTACAACCTCATTATATACATGAGATTATATTTACAAGAATTAAAACCTAGTCTTTCTCATTTTCATATGTAAATATACATATTACAACCTCATTATATACATGAGATTATATTTACAAGAATTAAAACCTAGTATTTCTCATTTTCATATGTAAATATACATATTACAACCTCATTATATAAATGAGATTATATTTACAAGAATTAAAACCTAGTATTTCTCATTTTCATATGTAAATATACATATTACAACCTCATTATATACATGAGATTATATTTACAAGAATTAAAACCTAGTATTTCTCATTTTCATATGTAAATATACATATTTACAACCTCATTATATAAATGAGATTATATTTACAAGAATTAAAACCTAGTCTTTCTCATTTTCATATGTAAATATACATATTACAACCTCATTATATACATGAGATTATATTTACAAGAATTAAAACATAGTATTTCTCATTTTCATATGTAATATACATATTACAACCTCATTATATAAATGAGATTATATTTACAAGAATTAAAACCTAGTCTTTCTCATTTTCATATGTAAATATACATATTACAACCTCATTATATAAATGAGATTATATTTACAAGAATTAAAACCTAGTATTTCTCATTTTCATATGTAAATATACATATTTACAACCTCATTATATACATGAGATTATATTTACAAGAATTAAACCTAGTCTTTCTCATTTTCATATGTAAATATACATATTTACAACCTCATTATATACATGAGATTATATTTACAAGAATTAAAACCTAGTCTTTCTCATTTTCATATGTAAATATACATATTACAACCTCATTATATATATGAGATTATATTTACAAGAATTAAAACCTAGTCTTTCTCATTTTCATATGTAATATACATATTACAACCTCATTATATAAATGAGATTATATTTACAAGAATTAAAACCTAGTCTTTCTCATTTTCATATGTAAATATACATATTACCACCTCATTATATACATGAGATTATATTTACAAGAATTAAAACCTAGTATTTCTCATTTTCATATGTAAATATACATATTTACAACCTCATTATATACATGAGATTATATTTACAAGAATTAAAACATAGTCTTTCTCATTTTCATATGTAAATATACATATTACCACCTCATTATATACATGAGATTATGTTTACAAGAATTAAAACATAGTATTTCTCATTTTCATATGTAAATATACATATTCCAACCTCATTATATAAATGAGATTATATTTACAAGAACTAAAACCTAGTATTTCTCATTTTCATATTACAACCTCATTATATACATGAGATTATATTTACAAAATTTTAAAACATAGTCTTTCTCATTTTCATATGTAAATATACATATTACAACCTCATTATATAAATGAGATTATATTTACAAGAATTAAAACCTAGTATTTCTCATTTTCATATGTAAATATACATATTTACAACCTCATTATATACATGAGATTATATTTACAAGAATTAAAACATAGTCTTTCTCATTTTCATATGTAAATATACATATTACAACCTCATTATATAAATGAGATTATATTTACAAGAATTAAAACCTAGTCTTTCTCATTTTCATATGTAAATATACATATTACCACCTCATTATACACATGAGATTATGTTTACAAGAATTAAAACATAGTATTTCTCATTTTCATATGTAAATATGTATATTTACAACCTCATTATATACATGAGATTATATTTACAAGAATTAAAACCTAGTCTTTCTCATTTTCATATGTAAATATACATATTTACAACCTCATTATATAAATGAGATTATATTTACAAGAATTAAAACCTAGTATTTCTCATTTTCATATGTAAATATACATATTACAACCTCATTATATAAATGAGATTATATTTACAAGAATTAAACCTAGTATTTCTCATTTTCATATGTAAATATACATATTTACAACCTCATTATATAAATGAGATTATATTTACAAGAATTAAAACCTAGTATTTCTCATTTTCATATGTAAATATACATATTACAACCTCATTATATAAATGAGATTATATTTACAAGAATTAAAACCTAGTATTTCTCATTTTCATATGTAAATATACATATTTACAACCTCATTATATAAATGAGATTATATTTACAAGAATTAAAACCTAGTCTTTCTCATTTTCATATGTAAATATACATATTTACAACCTCATTATATAAATGAGATTATATTTACAAGAATTAAAACCTAGTATTTCTCATTTTCATATGTAAATATACATATGACAACCTCATTATATAAATGAGATTATATTTACAAGAATTAAAACCTAGTATTTCTCATTTTCATATGTAAATATACATATTTACAACCTCATTATATACATGAGATTATATTTACAAGAATTAAAACCTAGTATTTCTCATTTTCATATGTAAATATACATATACAACCTCATTATATAAATGAGATTATATTTACAAGAATTAAAACCTAGTATTTCTCATTTTCATATGTAAATATACATATTACAACCTCATTATATAAATGAGATTATATTTAGAAGAATTAAAACCTAGTCTTTCTCATTTTCATATGTAAATATACATATGACAACCTCATTATATAAATGAGATTATATTTACAAGAATTAAAACCTAGTCTTTCTCATTTTCATATGTAAATATACATATTACCACCTCATTATATACATGAGATTATGTTTACAAGAATTAAAACATAGTATTTCTCATTTTCATATGTAAATATGTATATTTACAACCTCATTATATACATGAGATTATATTTACAAGAATTAAAACATAGTCTTTCTCATTTTCATATGTAAATATACATATTACAACCTCATTATATACATGAGATTATATTTACAAGAATTAAAACATAGTCTTTCTCATTTTCATATGTAAATATACATATTACAACCTCATTATATATATGAGATTTTATTTACAAGAATTAAAACCTAGTCTTTCTCATTTTCATATGTTAATATGCATATGACAACCTCATTATATAAATGAGATTATATTTACAAGAATTAAAACCTAGTCTTTCTCATTTTCATATGTAAATATACATATTACAACCTCATTATATAAATGAGATTATGTTTACAAGAATTAAAACCTAGTATTTCTCATTTTCATATGTAAATATACATATTTACAACCTCATTATATACATGAGATTATATTTACAAGAATTAAAACATAGTCTTTCACATTTTCATATGTAAATATACATATTACCACCTCATTATATACATGAGATTATGTTTACAAGAATTAAAACATAGTATTTCTCATTTTCATATGTAAATATAAATATTCCAACCTCATTATATAAATGAGATTATATTTACAAGAATTAAAACCTAGTATTTCTCATTTTCATATTACAACCTCATTATATACATGAGATTATATTTACAAGAATTTAAACCTAGTCTTTCTCATTTTCATATGTAAATATACATATTACAACCTCATTATATAAATGAGATTATATTTACAAGAATTAAAACCTAGTATTTCTCATTTTATGTAAATATACATATTTACAACCTCATTATATACACGAGATTATATTTACAAGAATTAAAACATAGTCTTTCTCATTTTCATATGTAAATATACATATGACAACCTCATTATATAATGAGATTATATTTACAAGAATTAAAACCTAGTCTTTCTCATTTTCATATGTAAATATACATATTACCACCTCATTATATACATGAGATTATGTTTACAAGAATTAAAACATAGTATTTCTCATTTTCATATGTAAATATGTATATTTACAACCTCATTATATACATGAGATTATATTTACAAGAATTAAAACCTAGTCTTTCTCATTTTCATATGTAAATATACATATTTACAACCTCATTATATAAATGAGATTATATTTACAAGAATTAAAACCTAGTATTTCTCATTTTCATATGTAAATATACATATTACAACCTCATTATATAAATGATATTATATTTACAAGAATTAAAACCTAGTATTTCTCATTTTCATATGTAAATATACATATTTACAACCTCATTATATAAATGAGATTATATTTACAAGAATTAAAACCTAGTATTTCTCATTTTCATATGTAAATATACATATTACAACCTCATTATATATGAGATTATATTTACAAGAATTAAAACCTAGTATTTCTCATTTTCATATGTAAATATACATATTTACAACCTCATTATATAAATGAGATTATATTTACAAGAATTAAAACCTAGTCTTTCTCATTTTCATATGTAAATATACATATTTACAACCTCATTATATGAATGAGATTATATTTACAAGAATTAAAACCTAGTATTTCTCATTTTCATATGTAAATATACATATTACAACCTCATTATATAAATGAGATTATATTTACAAGAATTAAAACATAGTATTTCTCATTTTCATATGTAAATATACATATTTACAACCTCATTATATACATGAGATTATATTTACAAGAATTAAAACCTAGTATTTCTCATTTTCATATGTAAATATACATATTACAACCTCATTATATAAATGAGATTATATTTACAAGAATTAAAACCTAGTCTTTCTCATTTTCATATGTAAATATACATATTACAACCTCATTATATACTTGAGATTATATTTACAAGAATTAAAACCTAGTCTTTCTCATTTTTATATGTAAATATACATATGACAACCTCATTATATAAATGAGATTATATTTACAAGAATTAAAACATAGTCTTTCTCATTTTCATATGTAAATATACATATTTACAACCTCATTATATACATGATATTATATTTACAAGAATTAAAACATAGTCTTTCTCGTTTTCATATGTAAATATACATATTACAACCTCATTATATATATGAGATTATATTTACAAGAATTAAAACCTAGTCTTTCTCATTTTCATATGTAAATATGCATATGACAACCTCATTATATAATGAGATTATATTTATAAGAATTAAAACCTAGTCTTTCTCATTTTCATATGTAAATATACATATTACCACCTCATTATATACATGAGATTATATTTACAAGAATTAAAACCTAGTATTTCTCATTTTCATATGTAAATATACATATTTACAACCTCATTATATACATGAGATTATATTTACAAGAATTAAAACCTAGTCTTTCTCATTTTCATATGTAAATATACATATTACCACCTCATTATATACATGAGATTATGTTTACAAGAATTAAAACATAGTATTTCTCATTTTCATATGTAAATATAAATATTCCAACCTCATTATATAAATGAGATTATATTTACAAGAATTAAAACCTAGTATTTCTCATTTTCATATTACAACCTCATTATATACATGAGATTATATTTACAAGATTTTAAAGCATAGTCTTTCTCATTTTCATATGTAAATATACATATTACAACCTCATTATATAAATGAGATTATATTTACAAGAATTAAAACCTAGTATTTCTCATTTTATGTAAATATACATATTTACAACCTCATTATATACACGAGATTATATTTACAAGAATTAAAACATAGTCTTTCTCATTTTCATATGTAAATATACATATGACAACCTCATTATATAAGTGAGATTATATTTACAAGAATTAAAACCTAGTCTTTCTCATTTTCATATGTAAATATACATATTACAACCTCATTATACACATGAGATTATGTTTACAAGAATTAAAACATAGTATTTCTCATTTTCATATGTAAATATGTATATTTACAAACTCATTATATACATGAGATTATATTTACAAGAATTAAAACCTAGTCTTTCCCATTTTCATATGTAAATATACATATTTACAACCTCATTATATAAATGAGATTATATTTACAAGAATTAAAACCTAGTATTTCTCATTTTCATATGTAAATATACATATTACAACCTCATTATTTAAATGATATTATATTTACAAGAATTAAAACCTAGTATTTCTCATTTTCATATGTAAATATACATATTTACAACCTCATTATTTAAATGATATTATATTTACAAGAATTAAAACCTAGTATTTCTCATTTTCATATGTAAATATACATATTACAACCTCATTATTTAAATGATATTATATTTACAAGAATTAAAACCTAGTATTTCTCATTTTCATATGTAAATATACATATTTACAATCTCATTATATAAATGAGATTATATTTACAAGAATTAAAACCTAGTCTTTCTCATTTTCATATGTAAATATACATATTTACAACCTCATTATATGAATGAGATTATATTTACAAGAATTAAAACCTAGTATTTCTCATTTTCATATGTAAATATACATATTACAACCTCATTATATAAATGAGATTATATTTACAAGAATTAAAACATAGTATTTCTCATTTTCATATGTAAATATACATATTTACAACCTCATTATATACATGAGATTATATTTACAAGAATTAAAACCTAGTATTTCTCATTTTCATATGTAAATATACATATGACAACCTCATTATATAAATGAGATTATATTTACAAGAATTAAAACCTAGTCTTTCTCATTTTCATATGTAAATATACATATTACAACCTCATTATACTTGAGATTATATTTACAAGAATTAAACCTAGTCTTTCTCATTTTCATATGTAATATACATATGACAACCTCATTATATAAATGAGATTATATTTACAAGAATTAAAACATAGTCTTTCTCATTTTCATATGTAAATATACATATTTACAACCTCATTATATACATGATATTATATTTACAAGAATTAAAACATAGTCTTTCTCGTTTTCATATGTAAATATACATATTACAACCTCATTATATATATGAGATTATATTTACAAGAATTAAAACCTAGTCTTTCTCATTTTCATATGTAATATACATATGACAACCTCATTATATAATGGATTATATTTACAAGAATTAAAACCTAGTCTTTCTCATTTTCATATGTAAATATACATATTACAACCTCATTATATAAATGAGATTATATTTACAAGAATTAAAACCTAGTATTTCTCATTTTCATATGTAAATATACATATTTACAACCTCATTATATACATGAGATTATATTTACAAGAATTAAAACATAGTCTTTCTCATTTTCATATGTAAATATACATATTACCACCTCATTATATACATGAGATTATGTTTACAAGAATTAAAACATAGTATTTCTCATTTTCATATGTAAATATACATATTACCACCTCATTATATAAATGAGATTATATTTACAAGAATTAAAACCTAGTATTTCTCATTTTCATATGTAAATATACATATTTACAACCTCATTATATACATGAGATTATATTTACAAGAATTAAAACATAGTCTTTCTCATTTTCATATGTAAATATACATATTACAACCTCATTATATAAATGAGATTATATTTACAAGAATTAAAACCTAGTATTTCTCATTTTATGTAAATATACATATTTACAACCTCATTATATACATGAGATTATATTTACAAGAATTAAAACATAGTCTTTCTCATTTTCATATGTAAATATACATATGACAACCTCATTATATAAGTGAGATTATATTTACAAGAATTAAAACCTAGTCTTTCTCATTTTCATATGTAAATATACATATTACCACCTCATTATACACATGAGATTATGTTTACAAGAATTAAAACATAGTATTTCTCATTTTCATATGTAAATATGTATATTTACAAACTCATTATATACATGAGATTATATTTACAAGAATTAAAACCTAGTCTTTCCCATTTTCATATGTAAATATACATATTTACAACCTCATTATATAAATGAGATTATATTTACAAGAATTAAAACCTAGTATTTCTCATTTTCATATGTAAATATACATATTACAACCTCATTATTTAAATGATATTATATTTACAAGAATTAAAACCTAGTATTTCTCATTTTCATATGTAAATATACATATTTACAACCTCATTATTTAATGATATTATATTTACAAGAATTAAAACCTAGTATTTCTCATTTTCATATGTAAATATACATATTACAACCTCATTATTAAATGAGATTATATTTACAAGAATTAAAACCTAGTATTTCTCATTTTCATATGTAAATATACATATTTACAATCTCATTATATAAATGAGATTATATTTACAAGAATTAAAACCTAGTCTTTCTCATTTTCATATGTAAATATACATATTTACAACCTCATTATATGAATGAGATTATATTTACAAGAATTAAAACCTAGTATTTCTCATTTTCATATGTAAATATACATATGACAACCTCATTATATAAATGAGATTATATTTACAAGAATTAAAACATAGTATTTCTCATTTTCATATGTAAATATTCATATTTACAACCTCATTATATACATGAGATTATATTTACAAGAATTAAAACCTAGTATTTCTCATTTTCATATGTTAATATGCATATGACAACCTCATTATATAAATGAGATTATATTTACAAGAATTAAAACCTAGTCTTTCTCATTTTCATATGTTAATATGCATATGACAACCTCATTATACACTTGAGATTATATTTACAAGAATTAAAACCTAGTCTTTCTCATTTTTATATGTAAATATACATATGACAACCTCATTATATAAATGAGATTATATTTACAAGAATTAAAACCTAGTCTTTCTCATTTTCATATGTAAATATACATATTTACAACCTCATTATATACATGATATTATATTTACAAGAATTAAAACATAGTCTTTCTCGTTTTCATATGTAAATATACATATTACAACCTCATTATATATATGAGATTTTATTTACAAGAATTAAAACCTAGTCTTTCTCATTTTCATATGTAAATATCATATGACAACCTCATTATATAATGGATTATATTTACAAGAATTAAAACCTAGTCTTTCTCATTTTCATATGTAAATATACATATTACCACCTCATTATACACATGAGATTATGTTTACAAGAATTAAAACCTAGTATTTCTCATTTTCATATGTAAATATACATATTTACAACCTCACTATATACATGAGATTATATTTACAAGAATTAAAACATAGTCTTTCTCATTTTCATATGTAAATATACATATTACCACCTCATTATATACATGAGATTATGTTTACAAGAATTAAAACATAGTATTTCTCATTTTCATATGTAAATATACATATTCCAACCTCATTATATAAATGAGATTATATTTACAAGAATTAAAACCTAGTATTTCTCATTTTCATATTACAACCTCATTATATACATGAGATTATATTTACAAGATTTTAAAGCATAGTCTTTCTCATTTTCATATGTAAATATACATATTACAACCTCATTATATAAATGAGATTATATTTACAAGAATTAAAACCTAGTATTTCTCATTTTATGTAAATATACATATTTACAACCTCATTATATACATGAGATTATATTTACAAGAATTAAAACATAGTCTTTCTCATTTTCATATGTAAATATACATATACAACCTCATTATATAAGTGAGATTATATTTACAAGAATTAAAACCTAGTCTTTCTCATTTTCATATGTAAATATACATATTACCAACCTCATTATACATGAGATTATGTTTACAAGAATTAAAACATAGTATTTCTCATTTTCATATGTAAATATGTATATTTACAAACTCATTATATACATGAGATTATATTTACAAGAATTAAAACCTAGTCTTTCCCATTTTCATATGTAAATATACATATTTACAACCTCATTATATAAATGAGATTATATTTACAAGAATTAAAACCTAGTATTTCTCATTTTCATATGTAAATATACATATTACAACCTCATTATTTAAATGATATTATATTTACAAGAATTAAACCCTAGTATTTCTCATTTTCATATGTAAATATACATATTTACAACCTCATTATTTAAATGATATTATATTTACAAGAATTAAAACCTAGTATTTCTCATTTTCATATGTAAATATACATATTACAACCTCATTATTAAATGAGATTATATTTACAAGAATTAAAACCTAGTATTTCTCATTTTCATATGTAAATATACATATTTACAACCTCATTATATAAATGAGATTATATTTACAAGAATTAAAACCTAGTCTTTCTCATTTTCATATGTAAATATACATATTACAACCTCATTATATAAATGAGATTATATTTACAAGAATTAAAACCTAGTATTTCTCATTTTCATATGTAAATATACATATGACAACCTCATTATATAAATGAGATTATATTTACAAGAATTAAAACATAGTATTTCTCATTTTCATATGTAAATATACATATTTACAACCTCATTATATACATGAGATTATATTTACAAGAATTAAAACCTAGTATTTCTCATTTTCATATGTAAATACATATTACAACCTCATTATATAAATGAGATTATATTTACAAGAATTAAAACCTAGTCTTTCTCATTTTCATATGTAATATACATATACAACCTCATTATATACATGAGATTATTTTACAAGAATTAAAACCTAGTATTTCTCATTTTCATATGTAAATATACATATGACAACCTCATTATATAATGAGATTATATTTACAAGAATTAAAACCTAGTCTTTCTCATTTTCATATGTAAATATACATATTACAACCTCATTATATACATGAGATTATATTTACAAGAATTAAAACCTAGTATTTCTCATTTTCATATGTAAGTATACATATTTACAACCTCATTATATAAATGATATTGTATTTACAAGAATTAAAACCTAGTATTTCTCATTTTCATATGTAAGTATACATATACAACCTCATTATATACATGGATTATATTTACAAGAATTAAACCTAGTCTTTCTCATTTTCATATGTAAATATACATATTACAACCTCATTATATACATGAGATTATATTTACAAGAATTAAAACCTAGTATTTCTCATTTTCATATGTAAATATATACATATTACAACCTCATTATATACATGAGATTATATTTACAAGAATTAAAACCTAGTCTTTCTCATTTTCATATGTAAATATACATATACACACCACCTATATACATGAGATTATTTTACAAGAATTAAAACCTAGTATTTCTCATTTTCATATGTAAATAAATATTCCAACCTCATTATATAAATGAGATTATATTTACAAGAATTAAAACCTAGATTTCTCATTTTCATATTACAATACCTCATTATATACATGAGATTATATTTACAAGAATTAAAACATAGTCTTTCTCATTTTCATATGTAAATATACATATTACAACCTCATTATATAAATGAGATTATATTTACAAGAATTAAAACCTAGTATTTCTCATTTTATGTAAATATACATATTTACAACCTCATTATATACAAGATTATATTTACAAGAATTAAAACCTAGTCTTTCTCATTTTCATATGTAAATATACATATACAACCTCATTATATAATGAGATTATATTTACAAGAATTAAAACCTAGTCTTTCTCATTTTCATATGTAAATACATATTACAACCTCATTATATACATGAGATTATATTTACAAGAATTAAAACTAGTATTTCTCATTTTCATATGTAAATATGTATATTTACAACCTCATTATATACATGAGATTATATTTACAAGAATTAAACCTAGTCTTTCTCATTTTCATATGTAATATACATATTTACAACCTCATTATATAAATGAGATTATATTTACAAGAATTAAAACCTAGTATTTCTCATTTTCATATGTAAATATACATATTACAACCTCATTATATAAATGAGATTATATTTACAAGAATTAAAACCTAGTATTTCTCATTTTCATATGTAAATATACATATTTACAACCTCATTATATAAATGATTAGATATTTACAAGAATTAAAACCTAGTATTTCTCATTTTCATATGTAAATATACATATTACAACCTCATTACTTAAATGATATTATATTTACAAGAATTAAAACCTAGTATTTCTCATTTTCATATGTAAATATACATATTTACAATCTCATTATATAAATGAGATTATATTTACAAGAATTAAAACCTAGTCTTTCTCATTTTCATATGTAAATATACATATTTACAACCTCATTATATGAATGAGATTATATTTACAAGAATTAAAACCTAGTATTTCTCATTTTCATATGTAAATATACATATGACAACCTCATTATATAAATGAGATTATATTTACAAGAATTAAAACATAGTATTTCTCATTTTCATATGTAAATATCATATTTACAACCTCATTATATACATGAGATTATATTTACAAGAATTAAAACCTAGTATTTCTCATTTTCATATGTAAATATACATATGACAACCTCATTATATAAATGAGATTATATTTACAAGAATTAAAACCTAGTCTTTCTCATTTTCATATGTTAATATACATATTACAACCTCATTATATAAATGAGATTATATTTACAAGAATTAAAACCTAGTATTTCTCATTTTCATATGTAAATATACATATTTACAACCTCATTATATAAATGAGATTATATTTACAAGAATTAAAACTTAGTCTTTCTCATTTTCATATGTAAATATACATATTTACAACCTCATTATATACATGAGATTATATTTACAAGAATAAAACATAGTCTTTCTCATTTCATATGTAATATACATATTACAACCTCATTATATATGAGATTATATTTACAAGAATTAAAACCTAGTCTTTCTCATTTTCATATGTAAATATACATAGACAACCTCATTATATAAATGGATTATATTTACAAGAATTAAAACCTAGTCTTTCTCATTTTCATATGTAAATATACATATTACCACCTCATTATATACATGAGATTATATTTACAAGAATTAAAACCTAGTATTTCTCATTTTCATATGTAATATACATTTACAACCTCATTATATACATGAGATTATATTTACAAGAATTAAACCTAGTCTTTCTCATTTTCATATGTAAATATACATATTACCACCTCATTATATACATGAGATTATGTTTACAAGAATTAAACATAGTATTTCTCATTTTCATATGTAAATATAAATATTCAACCTCATTATATAAATGAGATTATATTTACAAGAATTAAACCTAGTCTTTCTCATTT